>NC_134455.1:339563119-339870735 GCF_047948215.1 Lycorma delicatula
ATTCTAGTGAAGGCAGTTACTTTTCTACGGATTTGAATACTAGATCATGGAATACCGGTGCTCTTTGGTGGTTGACAACATAGGTTTTTTTTTTATCCAGTTGAGAGAAACCGGTAACCGCCTAGAAGACGTTACTTCGGTCGGTCCCAAGTGACGTGGCTGAAGACGTTTTTGGACACTTTTGGTTCAGTCGATTGTAATCAAAAGGGGACGTGCACAACTAGATGTTACAACAGTCCTAAATCCCAAATTTCAACATCCTACGGTTAATCGTTTTCGAGTTACACAAGATACGTACGTATAGTCGTCACGCCGAAACTAGTCAAAATGGATATTTCCGTTGAATTCTGGAAACCGAAATTTTTCGCGATCACAATACTTCCTTCACTTTGTACAAGGAAGTAAAAATTGTAACAGTGTTTATACTTAGTATTAATGAATAATACGTGGACTTTGTAAAAAGTTTTCGTAAAATTAACTTAATTCGCTCATATCAATTATATAACCGAAAAATTCTCATCTTAAATAATGTTGATCGTATCTATCACGAGTGTTATAAAATTTAATCATTGAAGTAAGTAAATTTAATAGAAAAACAAGAAAAATGGACCCAGTTAAAACTAGTACTTCTTGTAAGAGATACTCGAAACACAGGGTATGTTAGTGTCTCAAAAACTTTAATACTGTCTTAGTAGCAACACTTCTGAAAAATGAATAGGGATATAACTGTAGAAATTCTCATCCATAGACAGTAACGTAGATAAATGTGTCTACAAGTGCCTTAATACCTTGTGGTAATATGATCGTCATTAATACGTCATTGTCTTTGTATAAAAGTTTAGGCATTTTGCCTGTTTCAGTACTCATTTTTAGTTGGCCTTCCAAAATCTCTTTGTCCGGTTGCTTTACACCTCCTTAAAACTGGTAATCAACTTTCGGGTATTCTTTGAGATGTTATTGAGAATCCCGATGACTTAGCCCTTTTACGATCCGCAAATGGAAACTCAACGGAAAAGTTAAAAAGATTTCTTTCAAAACTTGTGTTCAGGTTTTCAGAATTGTTTCTGTTTTGTTTTCGTACATCCGATTTGGCCGTATATTTTAACCGGTGGCTATACATTTTCATAAATACTTTGTACTTTTTTAATTGTGGGGCTTTTATTGCTCTCAAAATCTATAGAATATTAGCTTTTTCATAGCTTTGTTAAAATAGAGAATTAAGTATCACAATAAAACAATGTGTTTCCAAAATTGTTTTTAAGCGATCAGCGAGTCAACGTTTTACACAAGTGACACTGTTGCATCCTGACCCATGTAGAAAAGACTCCCGCCTTGTGACGATCCTGGTCGTCACACCACCCCCTCCGTTCATAGCCCTGTTGGGTTTTACCGGAGGCCATCTCTTAGACCCTCTAAACTTGATAACACATCACAGACATCAGTTTGGCCTCTGTCAGTATGCCATCGATGCAAATGCTTCAGTAGACATTTCCATGAGTGTATTTACACAACTTACGTCTTCGTAGGCTTCTTCCAACCACGATAACCTACCATAACTTACAACCCTCAACTATCAAATTAACCTATTTGCGGAAGCGCGATTTCCGAGCCTTCCTCTAACACCAAAGGTTTCACACTAAAGCTGTTTTCATGTCTAACTTCAGTTAGACTATGCACTCAGATCATTACTTGATTGAGTCTTTAAAAATCAAAAATACTATTCTCATACGACAAAACAAGTGTTGATGGCAAGAACGACAACTCTGTCCTGCAATTAAATTTACTGAAAGTCCTCTTGATTTACTCAAAAATCAAGAAAAAATTCACAAATTTAATTAGCTTCTAATGAAAATCTTCTATTTTTTTCGATTTGTTGTAAAATTTTGTAATGCTGCTTTAGCAAAATTCAGGTTCCTTATATTTGTTTCTTATATTATTTTGAGTTTTTGGCAATATTCATAGACCACTTAAATTATAAATGAAAATCCTGTTCCGCTTAAATTAATATGAAAGCTTCAAAAATTGAATACTGCTAGTATTAATATTATGGTACGAATAAGAGTCGCTCGATTACTATAAACATATGCAATTGCAGTCTAAACGGCGTTGCTTGTCTGAACAAAATTAGTTACTGTAGAAATAGCGGTAATTAATAAATAAAGAAATACAGAGGTTGTTAATGAACATTAAGTTGCATGTTTTAATTAATAAATAAAAGGATCAACGCCCTTGAATACAAATTCATTTAAAAAGCACTCACACACACACACACACACACACACACACACACACACACACACACACACACACACACACACACACACACACACACACTTCTCTTTTCTTTCTTTTTTACACGCAACAAGGAACCTGGGTGTAGGGTATACAAGACCTTGTTGATAAAAACTGATTTTGCTTACTTATCTACAATTACTTGGTTATATATTTTTTATTATGTCTTCATATTTTTAAAAGATAAATTTATATGAAAAAATGTATGAAATATTGGCGCTCTTATCTATCTTCTCACACATTCCTTCTTATTTGTAATTTCGGCATTCTTTTCTTTTGAAATGTTGCCCATTATCTTAGGAACATATTTTTGTTTGTAAGCTTGTTGTAAATCTGATAATGTTATAAAAAGACAGAAATGTTTTAACAGATCGTATGTCGAGTTGTAAAGTAGTCAAAAAGGTTATGTTTTTTTTTTTTTAGTTTCAGTTTCTAGAAAAGAAATTTCAGTAATAAAAAGAAATTTTGTGGGTTATCAGTTATAAGCGATGAAGTAATGAAGCTTTCCCAGGTAAACTTTAATCGATTTTTATCCTTTTTCGGCTTTTACCCTTTTTATTAACTTCTTCGGTTTTTACCGTTGTTATAAAAGAACAATTGTTAAACATCGAATTTATCATATTGTATGTTATTATCGCCCGGAATTTTTATTAATGAAAGGGTAAATTAACTCCAAAATAATAAAACTTATTAGGTGTAAAATTAATATAAATCATATAATAAAAATTTATTAAAACAAAAGTCAAAAAAGTGAAATAAAAGTCAAAACTAACATCGCAGACGAAGTCTTTAAAATATAAAAGTTAAAATAATAGAATAAAGAAACTATATAAAACTTACCTAATTCCGATAGGTTGTGCAAAAGGCTCCCTTCTCGGATAATAAAATTAAAGACGTAGAACCAAAAAAATCAAAATTGATAGTAAAGGTTAAAAATTATCAAAAACTCTTCTACCATAAAAATATATATGGTAATATTAAATTTTTTGCAGTAACCTGGTACTATGCAAAAACAGAAACATCCGGTCCAAAATATCGTTATTATTGTACAAGATATCACGGATGTTTCTGGGTAGATTAAACTTACGACGCAACGCCGCATAACATATGCAATCTACGAGAATGTGGTGCACAGTCATGCGGCAGTTGCATCTTAAATACAATTATTTAAATTGTATTAATAAAAAAAAAAGTTATATCCGACAATTTTAACACTTATTTTGAAGCTTTATTCATCAATTGTTATATAATATCGCTAATAGAAAGGTAATCTAACGACCAGTATTTGTAAAAGATTGAAATTAATAATCCATTCTGATCGTTGAACGTGTTACAGAATTTTTTTATGCATATACGTGACAACTGGTACATAATATAAAATTTTTCGTTTGTTAAAAATTCTTGGTAATTAAATGTTAAGAAAAAAAAAAACATCGATCGATAATATTGATTGTTAGTGTGTAAATAAATTCGTTAGTATTTAATAAATTCCTTGCTGATTGCTCAAGTTAAAAATTATTTTTGCGAATCATTATCGTTTTGTGATTGAAATATTTTCTTTTTTTTGCATTTATTACCGGTTTAGCATTAACTACGGTGAATGAAATAACCGTGCTTAAGATTTCAACGATCATTAATATAATTGCGGAAACTAGAATCGGATTTATATGTAGGTATAGATACAGGAAGATGTGTGCGTGAGTGAGTGGCTGAGAGAGATGAAGAGAGAAAAACACAGTGAATGTAAGAGAAATGTATATATATATATATATATGTGTGTGTGTGTGTGTGTGAAAGAGTTGGATAAACACCATCAGTCACTCAGTTTCACCGTTTAACACTTCATGCAGAGTGCTGTACATTTAGAGTTCATCGCAGGCAGGCAGTCGGAAGTGTATTTAACTATTGAGGAAGAGGGAAAACAGCTATAATGATAATGACCTATCTCCCTATACTTTACTAGTAATGTAAATAAATCGCTGATGTTAACAAATAAGTTATCTTTCTTTATAGTGTTTACTCGTGTAATTATTTTGATATTTTGAAGTATAAATGATAGGTTTTCTTCTTATATTTTTTTGTTGTAAAAACTTTCTTTTAACTTTGAAATAATATTTACACTTCTGCATTCGGTTGTTTCTTAATGTACTAATATATTATTTGTTGATCATAAATATGTTTCGTTTCGACATAATTTACATCCGTATAATAATTTTACTACCTATTCGTTAAATAAACAGCGTAAAAACGATTAGAATTTGCTATAAGTTTCTTTAAGCGCGTAGAAAAGTGTTTACTCAAATTATATACGAATTTATATAGGACACCTGATTACATATTTCTTCTTTTAAATCGAGGCATAAAGAACGAATAATATTATTTATAACGCATACGAGGACGTATAGAATTGTAATTATTTCTTATTTCCTGTTTGCATTTATTTCTAATTTCATACTAGAGTACATGTATGGAAGTAAGCCTTCCTGTTTATTCTGAGATTATTATTATTATTCTCGTAGATTATTCTGTTGGTCTGATGGAGTTTCGTTACTGCAGTCGGATGAGGTCGATGATAAACAGTAACGGTATTAGTAGTAATAATAATAATAAAAACATTGTGAAGATGGTAATAAATTCAGTCATATTTCAGCCATTGTGAATACACGCGGAGGTCGGTTATAACCCAACTATTATCGTCATATAGAGGCCAAGAAGCTTTATAGTGCCGAACCTCTAAGAGTTATGGGGAAGCGGACATTTCCGTTTCCGGAAATACAGTTTCGAGAACATAAGTGACATAGACTTAGCTGTAGTTTCTGTTGTAATTAACATTAATTTCAGTAAGTGAGTAGCTTGCGGTCTTTACACTATTAAGCACTTTTCTTCCTTTACCTCTACATTTTAAGTTTTGATAAAATTTAAATCTTTATACAATAAGTTAACGATATTTTACAACCGCGTTACGTGTAACGCGTGTAACGGTATTAGTAGTAATAATAATAATAAAAACATTGTGAAGATGGTAATAAATTCAGTCATATTTCAGCCATTGTGAATACACGCGGAGGTCGGTTATAACCCAACTATTATCGTCATATAGAGGCCAAGAAGCTTTATAGTGCCGAACCTCTAAGAGTTATGGGGAAGCGGACATTTCCGTTTCCGGAAATACAGTTTCGAGAACATAAGTGACATAGACTTAGCTGTAGTTTCTGTTGTAATTAACATTAATTTCAGTAAGTGAGTAGCTTGCGGTCTTTACACTATTAAGCACTTTTCTTCCTTTACCTCTACATTTTAAGTTTTGATAAAATTTAAATCTTTATACAATAAGTTAAAGATATTTTACAACCGCGTTACGTGTAGGCCGTATAGTGTATCTAATAACAAAAAGTGATATTTCCTCGATGGTAGCTTGAGGTAAATAGACCGATACTGAATGTTGCAATCAGCTCGTTTTAATAATAAATATTGAAATCACAAAATGTCAGAATATATTTCATGAAAAATATTGCTTTGATGTTTTGTTCGTTGAGTAGTGGCGGACGATTTTTTACTGATTCATCGTTATCATCTGGTGTTATACCTGGCGGCAGGTCCCTTAAACCACCGTTGTCTCCATCCATTTCTGTCTCTAGTCTTCTTAGTCGTCCCCCTGTAGTTTCCAATCTTCATCTCATTTAATAACTTCATCATTCTTCTCCTTCGCTTCCTTTTTCCTTCTACTGATCCTTTCGATGCAGTTGTAAGATTCCGCTTCCTCTACCGCATGTCCTAACTATTGGGTATTTTCCGCATAAGTGTTCTTTCTTCTTTGACCATTCGTTAATTTTTCATTCTTCATTTTAATTCGTCCATCTTACTTTCTCCATTCTTATTCTTATCCACATTTCAAAAGCCTCATTTCAGTTCCTCTCTCTCTCTCTTCCACAATGTCCATGCTAAATTTCCATACAATAAGACAGTCCATAAAAAGCATTTGACTAACCTCTTCCTAAACTGTGATTACAGACTTTTATAACATAGTAATTCCTTTCTGAAGGCTTCCTTTGCCATCGCTGTCCGTTTTTTTTTATTTTCGTTGCGCTCTTCCAGTACTTTGTCACCATAGTACCCAAATATTGGTAATTTTTTACTTTTTATGTTTTTCCTTCGCTTGTTCTTACCGCTAAATTCTCTTTGTTTTTTTTTTTTACTTCCTTTTTTACTTTAGTTTTTCTTATGTTTATTTTCATTCCATATACTTACATTACTTCTTCCAGGTCTGTTATCTATGTCTGTTATCATAGATTGTTATCTATGAAGCGCTGAAGCTCGTGTGTGCCATTAGCTAAAATTACTGTATCATCAGCAAACCTTATGCGCCTTATTTTTCGTCTTTCTAAACTTATTCCCTTTTCTGTTTCTTCTGATATATTCCTTATCATATCTTCAATGTAAATTATGAAAGCGTCGAGTGAGAGACAACATCCTTGCTTAACACCTCAACCTAGATAAATTCGGTCAGTCACATTCTTATTTACTTGGATCGCTGCTTTTCCGTTCTATCTTTTTCTCTTTAAGAATTTCCATCATTTTCTCCCATTTGACTTTATAAGATGCCTTCTCTAAATCTGTGAGACATGACGTGCTTACTGTGTGTTTTGGTTTGACGATTTGCAGTCACCAGCTGCAGTTCAACGTAATTTTCGTAGGGTAGGGAGCCTCCTAGTAGACATACAATTTACTCTTGGCATTAAACCCTCGTTGAAAGAGGTTGTTGTGTAAAACATAAATCACCAAGACGCCCACGGATCCCTGAAGTTGCTGTAGAACAACTCGGAGAAGCTTTGCGCGTATTCCGAAGAAATCAACTCGACATGCGTCATATGAGACTGGCATTCCACATAGAACTGTTTGACGCGTATTACTTACACGATTGCACTTGAATCCATACAAACTAACCATGGATAACACATTACAGATGACGACATAGATACTTGGCTGCAGAATTTTGATAGAATTGCAGATAACGATACATTTTTAGGCAGTGTAGTGTTTAGCGATAAGTCGACGATTCACATTCTTGGCAATGTGAACACCCATAACTGCCGAATATGGGGAAGCGAAAACCTTCATGAAATTTTGTATTATATTCGTGGTAGCCCTAAGGTCAATTTTTTTTGTACCCTAAGGAAGTAAAGTTTATTTCGCCAGTTTTTCTTCCAGGAGGCAATCGTAAAAAGTATCGTTTATCTGGATATGCTTCAAACTTTTCTAATTCTTCAGTAGACGAGATGACAGAGATAAATGCCATTACTATCAGCAAGGCGGGGCACCACCTCACTACCACCTAGAAGTCCGAGATTTTCTTGATACTCGATTTCCAGGTCGGTGGATTGGTCATGAAGGTCCAGCAGTTGCATGGTCACCTCGCTCCCCAGACTTGGAATTAACGCCGCAGCTCCAGAGATAATGTCCGACTTGCTAGCTACATTCTGGAATGAATTCGACTTCAGGTGGGATGTATGTCGCATTACAAATGGAAACCATTTCGAACGAAAGTGAATGTTGGGTGACAAACTTGATATAGTTTTCTATAAAATGAGACCTCAAACAAATCTGTGTGTTATCTCAATAAATTTTTATATGCTTTTAAACTTGTGAAGTCCTTTTTGAATCATCTGTTATTTTAGCGGATGAACAATTAAACTTATATCGTTCTGTGTTTTGTAAATTTCTGATACCAGTTTTCTTTGGCATTGGTATCATTTCCGTTTTCACAGTTTTCAGGCCATTCACCCCTACTGTTTATTTTATTATACAATTCAGTTATTTTATCTATTTCTTCTTTCTTAACCATTTTAAAAATATTGTGGGAAGTACAGTTAATCAACTCCAGTTGATTTTTTATTCTTCGTTTCACAGAAAAAGGTTTCTTCCGTCGGTAAATAAACAGTTACTGTTATCGATTAAGAATCGCATAATATTTTTTCCAGAAACGTTTTTCTTCACTGAATTATAGCGTCAGGGAAATTAGATAATTAATCAGCTTGTGGATTATTGCCGGGAGAGAAAAGAAGCAAACTGTTTATCCCGGGTGCTTCGTTACACAGAATGCTTCGATATAAATTAAAAACCAAAAAAAATATCTACTTGTTTTAACTGATCTCCATCACTAGACACGAAATAAGAGCTGATAACCGGTAAAACTTCTCTAAAAGTATTAGAGAATCTAAGAAATTCTTTTATGTTTCGAAAGTCGGTGAAGGAAATCTTTATATTCACCTCCGGCTTATAGAGAAGGGGTAACAATAATTGTACTTATTAACATTTTCGACAGATTTCCATCATTGAAGCTAAAATAACATTTTTGTTGTGGATGGAGCGGTTGGCTGTGCAGAAAAAATTTCAGCTTTAGTTATTTTCTTTAGGGGGTTTTAAACTTCTTTAATCATATAGATTTGATAATTCTGGCTTTATATTCTTAATTTCTGGTAGAACTTCTGTGCGACTTTCACTGTTTGAAACTTTATTTATTTTAACTCAAAAATGCCGTTCTTTGTCGATTGGGAACTGGCGTTTATTTTATTCTATGTAAATAATTTCACTGTCGTTTCGTGTTCTTCTGTAAAATTATACGAGTAAATAAAAAATCTAGTTGTTGCTAAATAAATTCTTCTTTATATTTCCAGAGAGGCTGAAAAGTGTACGTGCATATTGGAATTTCTGAAACTTCAGAATTCGAGAATACATGGCTCGATTTCAGTGGAATTTTCATTAAAATTTATGAAACACTGCTAAACCGGTTTTCAGCCGTGTACTTTTGGCGCTCATCGACTCGAACACCAACGATGAAAGTTCTTTCGTTCAAAAAATAATGTATTTTATTTTCATGTAATTGGGTAAATGTTAACGAAGAATAGCGAGAAAGTTTTGCGCTTAATACTAGGAGTGATTATATTATTTGAATTTTGTTTAAACGAATCTACCGATGTGTAACAGGTCTGTCTGCGTTATCAGTGAGGATTACACAAGGTCTTATAGCATAAATGACGAATAGGTTGCGAGTACTTGGGCGGTATAGTTACGAGAAACGGTTAAAGAAGAGTGAAAATAAAATATTCTTAAAAAAAGCTCTGAAACATGAAAAAAATTTTACCTTTATGTTATTTACGATTTGGAGTGAACGGTTACACTGCGCAGAAAAGATTTCACCCTTCCGTGTTGATTCTGTTAAGGGGCTTTAAACTTTTTAATCGTGTAGATGTGATAATACTGGTTTTATTTACTTAATTTCTGATAGAACCTTTGTTCGACTTTCACAGTTGCTAACGTTATTTTAATTATTTTGTGGGATAAATAAGTGACACTTTCTTTCAAAAGAAAAGAAAATGTTTGTTATACGACAAAAATAAAATAAAATAAAAAATATTTAACTACCAAATACATAACACATTGACATTTTACCGCTTCCACAAGTGTGTCACGCTCAAAATTTGTTAAGCAATTGCTATTTACATCAGAAGAATGCTTTGTATTTATTGACTGGCAGGTCATTTCCCTGTTTTTTATGGAATTTAATTAAATTCCTGAAACTCACCTTTATTTCTCGTATCATCAGATTTGTACATAGGTATGACTGTTTTTTTAATAATTTTTTTTAATCTAGCAACAGTAGTTCTTTAGCCTATAGAATTATTTACGTTTGTCCTTAGTTTTAATTTGAAAGAACACAATGTTTGATTCCCGTACGACAAAGACGTTCGATCATTATTGTCGATATCAGTGGAGTTTTGTAATTACAAATATTCTGTTAAACCTACCGGGTTGTTTTAGTGGTGAACGCGTTTTCCCAAATCAGTTGATTTGGAAGTCGAGAGTTCCAGCGTTCAAGTTCTATGAAGGCAGTTACTTTTACACAGATTTGAGTACTAGATCGTAGATACCGGTGTTCTTTAGTGGTTGGGTTTCAATTACCCACATTTCTCAGAAATGGTCGACCTGAGACTGTATAAGACTACACTCATACATATCATCCTCATTCATCCTCTGAAGAAATTACCTGAGCGGTAATTTCCGAAGGCTAAACAGGAAAAAAAATTCTATTTTTTGTTTTGTTTGTTATTGACGTTTGTTATGACAGATACCATAAACTGCTACAGGTGTCATAAAAAACATAAATCTGTCTGTCTTTTCAGTGCAACAGGCTGAAACTACTGACCTCATTAAATATTGTTTGTTAAATTCATTATGTTTCCAGGAAGGTTTTAGTATTTGTATATTACGAGGTACCGGATGATTTTTTGAAGGTTATTACCGTAGTTATTAACTAGAATAAATATAAGAACAGACACTTGAGTGTTACTACAAAGGACTCCATGAAATCCTAAACAACCGCACAATTTATTTTTACAAAATCTTTTGATACGCGATGTCACCAATCTTTCTATGAATTATAATTTTTTGATAATTTCTCTCAGCATACATTTTAATGAATTTGTTGCGGTAAACCTGAAGCCGTACGCTTTTGTCTAAATCTAGAAAATCTTACATTTATTCATTACACACACACACACACACACACACACACACATATATATATATATATGAATACAATCTGGCATCCTTTCTTGCAGCTCTTTTACCAATCAATTATGTTTTCTCGTAATTTTTAATGTTTAAGACAAAATAAAATACCGGTTTCTACCAACTTTAAAAAATGTTCATCCGCGCGTAGGTAGCTTTCATCAGCGATTACGTTTGCTGTTGTTAAACATGATTCCAGACTAATTTATCCCCGACAATTTTTTCCATATACATACACATCCCCCCCCCCCACACACACACACATATATTATATACAATGTAATCAAGAAACGCATTAGATTTAAATCGTGTTGTCTATTATGAATTGATGTGATGTATCTGCTTTTTATTTATATTTTTTACTCCGTGTTGAAATGCAGTCTTCTTTTCTGTGTTGACGATGACACTGTTTATGCTTGGTCAAATAACATTAAATAAATTTTACCTGATTCGATTTATTTGCGGGTTTTTTAAATTTTATTTACGGATTTGTTCATTTGATTCCTTTATCGAACGAGAATTTTTATTTACTTTTTCTTGTTTTCTAATAACTTTCCTATTTTATTTTAAATTATAAAATTCACTGACTAAGAGAATTATATAAAATAGAATGTATACGTTCTGTAAAATAGAATAGTATAGTAAAATGAGATAATTAATTTAGGTAAGCTTTATTTTAGAATAAATTAATTGCCAATTAATTTAGCACAATATGTTCCTGAAGTGCAAGAAAATGAAAATGAGTGCAAAGGAAATGAAATAAATGCAATTTTCTAATAGAAGATTACTGGAAAACTTCTTGAAAACCTATTGAAAACTATAAACTTTTTGAAAACTTCATAAAAATTAATTAAAGCGGTCGGGAGATCATGACGAAGGAGATTTTATGAACGCGGCAATAATAGTGACAAAATAGTTTGAATAATTTTTCTCTGTGAAAAATGAGGGCTAAGAAAATCTATTAAACGTCTGGTCATGTGGGTAATTTATTTTATTCGATTGCAGTAATAAGTTGTGTTGGTAATCTTTAATAAAAATTGTTAAAATTAAACCACGAGATCGATTATATCGGTTGGATTCAATGTAACATTTAAAATTATGCAAGAAAAATGTAAAAATTAAATTCTGTAATAAAATTTTTTATTAAGTAGTTTACGATCGTTTTTATCAACTCCTAGTGTATTAAAAGTATACGGTGCTTTTTCTTTTACCTTCTCACACTGACCTCCCTCTCCCACCTACCATTTAAGTGTAATTGACGGTCGAGATTATTTTTTAATAACAATTGTTATTTAATATACTTAAATCGGCTGTAGTGTACAGGCGATTTTAAGCTGCAGGCCGGTCACAATTTGTTTATATGTTCAGCATGTGCAAGATGTTCATTTAATTGTCGATGATACGGCCTAAAACCTTGCATTAACTTTTGTATTAGGGAAATGACCGAAAACATGTAATTTAATTACGATTATAAATAGGCCTCGAAATCATCGCTTTTTATTAAATGGGATTATCACAGACATTTCCACTAAATCGCTATTAATTTTATAATCGACCGATTGACTTGCAAAGGAGTTTTAACACCTCGTTTAAAATTATGTAGAGAATCGTTTTTTTTTGTATCGGACTGAAAATACGGTTCAATATCACCGAATATCTCGCAAATTTTATTTTTGGAATTTAAGAAATATTCAGGTTATTTTCAGGAATAGTTATCCGATACTAATTACAAATTTTTTCAATTTAAATGTTTTGATCGTTTTATTGTCGTAGAAGACGCCTGTTACTAGTAAAATTTTATTAGTATTTACAAGTGTTCAATTGTAGTTTTCTGAAACTTCATTTGTTGAAAAATCACTTATAATTTGGACTTTTGTGGAAGAACCCCGAGGTTGTAAAAAGATATAGTTTACTGACTAAACCTTTTACGTCATTCTTAATCAATTTAAATATTTTCGAACAAAGTTTTTCAGTTGTCGGCCGTTTTCCGTATGACAAAAATTTTTTCGGTTTACGGCCATTTTCCGTATAATAGTTATTTCAATCAGGGATGGCTACTTTTAAAAATTAAAAAAAAACCGGTCAACCATTTTTGAAAGCCGAATAGGAGAATGCGTGTAATAAATAAAAGAATTTCTATTTCGAAGGGTTATAATTTTCAAGACCACAGCAAATTATGTGCAGCAGGTGCGTACTATACAATACCGTAATGAATGAGGAAACTGATAAAACTTTCACCAAAAAACAAATTTGAACCGCTAGGCCTACAACTTAATTTTTATTAGCACTATCAAATTTTACCATTACAAGTATGTTAGATTAAAAGGGTGAAATGAGCAATTAATAAGTTGTATTATTTCAACATAATTGTAAATTAACAGCTGATTTACTCAACTAAATTTGTAATACATTTTTTAAGTAAGTATTTCCAGCCGATTTGTTTCATTTTCAAATGTCACATAAGTAACAAATATCAGCCGATATTAACACTGGAAGTTTATTTTTATTTAGAAAACTATATCGGTTGATATAGCCGTTTAATTTGTTGTTGTGTTATTAATTTTTAGTTGTTGTTTATTATTATCAATATTATAGCACAGTTTAAAGTTCGTTATTATATGCATTAAGTATGTAAAATGCAAAAAAATTGTTCATGCAGGGCGTTTTACCTCGTTTTATAGTTAACACGATTTTCTGTCATTGCAACTTTGAATGTTTATAATTCGATATTGAAGTCATTAACAGAAAAACGGGTTTCACCATTGTTTTTCTTGTAAAATTGCAAATGTCATATGTCCACCTTCCTACTTAAAAAAATTAAGTTTTATTCAATATGGCGGATCAAGATCGCGAACAAAAATGAAAAATCCACCATAATGCAGATTATTTTAACTATGTAGAACGCCATTTCTTTCTGCCTCTAAATACCTCTCAGATTTGCAGTATAAAGTTGTTTACATATTTAAATATCACCTGGTATATGAAGATGTAATGTTTATATTTATATTTATACGAGTATTTGTATGTGTATGTGCGCGCGCCTTGTTAAAGGAAACGCATTTTTTTAATAATTCTTTCGAAAAATGATATGTAAATATCCGTTTATTGTTGGTAGAATACATTGAAATAAAATAAAAAGAATATTGAATGACAGACTGACTGACGAGGTCATGAGCAGTCAACTGAAACGCTTTTTATCAATTTTTCTGTTGATAAATATAAAGTGATTTTGTTAAAAATGTATTTCATTGCTCGCAAATAATGAAGTTTTACTGTACACAATGAATGCATTGTTTAAAATGATTTTTATAAACATGTGCTAACATAATGTATCTCAATTAAAAGTTGAGATAATTTTTACCGACAGTGAGGAAGTAATTTTTCGATTTCAGTAACAAAAACCGGTATCGAATAAATAGTCGATTTGCCTATTCATTAATTATAGATTTATGTTATGTTTCCTGTAAGTCTGCTTTGTTATTAGTGTCTTTTGCTTAACATCGAAAGGCTGCTGTGTATGGTCATCCCAAACCCGTAGGGGAGGACACCCGCCTACTGACGTCCCGGTCGCCACCCCCCCCCCCCGTTCATAGCCCTGATGGGCTTTCGTCTGTCGCCCTCTGACTTTTTACATCTCATAGTAATAAGCCTGGCCTCTTTGGGTTGCCACCGATGTAAATGCCTCGGTAGACATTTACATTGGTGATTTATTAACTCAGCTTTTGCCTTCGCTGAAGGCCTCGTCCGGACATCTTGAATGTCCTACTTCGTTTCCCTCTGAACTAGCTAACCGAGTTCTCGGAAGTACAAACCCCGCGCATAGTTCTACTTTTATTTAGCCAATTTCTGTGAATGTTTCGAAATTCGAGGTAAATTAACACATCATACCACCAAAAATGTTGCTCGCAACAACGAAATTAAGTCCTAATTCCCTTACTGAACTCTTACTTTAGTTCATACCCCAGACTTAGGTTAAATTATGGACTCCGGTCTAGTCTACAAGGGAGAGGTGGACAGACCTCTTACTCCCACTCAGCCCCATCGCAGAGTCCCGCGCGACATTCACTTGCCTAATCATCGTCGAGATGCCGTTACACCTCACGGCTCCATTGGATGCATGCCCTCGGCTATGCAGTCGCCATCCCGCCGACAGTGTCGTGTGCTCATCCTAATCTGCCCTCCTCAAAACGCTGCTAGACCTCACGGCTGCATGATGACCCATGCCCTCGGAAGTGCAGTCGCCGACAGCTTATATAATTTAATAATCAGCACAATTCTAACTAACCGTCGCTCGCCGCGAATAAGCTTACCTTCGGTCAATCAACTGTTCAGGCAGTCCCTAGCCACCCGGGGTGCTACTCTACTAAATCCGCTCGGCCGTTCTGCGCAGGGCGAGGAAACGAAGGAAGCCAGCCACAATTGTCCAATTCCTGCGAGTCCTCCAGTTGACTCGCAGATCAAAGAACGGAGTTTACTCTCTCAAGTTTCCTAATAACTCTGGTACGTTCAGCTTCGTACCGGGGAGAGACATACAGGACACGGTCCACGGTATCATCGACCCTACAGTCCGGCCACAAGCCGGAGTCAATCAAACCAAACCAACCAAACTATTCCTAAAGGCACTGTGTCCCGAGAGGAATTGAGTTATATGCGGATTGGGGGAAACCCAACTAATCGCTCGCAACTCCCAACATTTGGAAAAATACCATGCGTGTATCGACCAGTAGAAGAATCGTTCTACATAGCTTGCCAAGAGTCTAAACCTTCGTCTTCAATTTCTCGTATACGCCCTGAAGTAATAAGACCTCCCTTCTTGGAAAAGTAACGCTTGCTACGTTCCGTAGCTAGAATGTCAACGGGTTTCATGCCGGCGATCACAGTGACTGCCACTCGCGAGACAGTTCTGTAGTCACCGACAACAGCTAACAGTGGAAGACGCTGGGCTCACAAAAGAATATCCCTGTAACATTGGAATTGTACTCCTTGAACTGAAGCTTCTCATCAAGGATAACATTCAGATACTACACAGCTAATTTTGTAGAAAACTGTGTAATTTATTACCGGTATTAGTAAATTTTGCATTATTTGAATTTTTTCTGGCAAAATGGGTCGCTGTAATCTCCGTAGATTTATCTTCATATACTTCCGTACACTTAAATTATTTTAATATACAGCGAGTTCACATTTATTGAATGTTGTACTTATAGAGTTAACTGTAATATTAAGCTTATACATATATTATACCCTCTGTAACAGCTTCAATATCCTCATGGATTGTTTAGCTTTTTTCTTTTATTTTATTTTTCCTGTTTAGCCTCTGGGAATTACTGTTCATCTCTTACTTCAGAGAATGAATGAGGATGATATATATGAGTGTAAATGAAGTGTAGTCTTATACAGTCTCAGTTAGACCACTACTGAGATGAGTGGTAATTGAAACCCAACCACCAAAGAACACCGGTACCCACGATCTAGCATTCAAATCCGTATAAATTGTTTAGTTAGCTAGCTAGCATTTATCATACTAAAGAAGCTTTCCTATTATTAATGTTGTCGGTAACCTCTACATTGCGCATACTTTACGAATTAGTACAGCACATCTAATTCCATCTAGAAATTATTATTTCTTCTTATGCGTCTTTATTTTATTATAATTTTTTTTATAAAATATAATTTGGTTATGTTGTTATGTTCGTTAAGATAAAGCGGACTAAATATTAAAAAAATGTAATTTTTATTTCATTACTTTCAATTAAAAAAAAATTAAAGAAATTAATCTGACATAAAATATTAAATAGATGAAACATATTAAATAGATAAAATAATTAATATTGCTTCAGATAAATAAGAAATAGGATCTCTGTTTAGTGTTATATGATGATAAAAATAGCTTCTATTGTTTTATGATTAATTGATTTCAACGATACTGGAAAAATTCTGACTAAAAAATACTAATGGAGAATTTTCGTTCCTCAGATTTGTTATTGTATTTTTTTTTTATGACTAATTTACCATATAAACTTGAAGCTTGTCCTGTAGAATAGGGTATAAATATTTGTCGTATGAAAAATTTCAAGCTCGACCGGGATTCAAACCCGACACCTAACTACTACAATCACTTTACGTGAAAGTTCGTTTTGAATATTTTTTCTTTATAAGTTTTTATCTAAACGCGAGTTAACCGAAAATAAAAAGTTATTTTAATATAATTAAAATAGATTAAAACTTGATTCGATGCTCGGTGTGCTGTTGTGTTGGCAGATTTAGTCTGTTCGATATAAATGCTATCGGTTTGAGCTTTTGACTAGGCTTAGGTTAGCTTGACGAAATAGTTCTGCTTGCGTAATGACACTCGATGATGGAACTGTCTTTCGTGTTTTTCATCAAAACTATTAACTTAATAGCGCGTGTCAAACGTGTCTGAAAGCGCTACAAGTCATTAGTTTAAAGCTGGATTTTTTGATTATTGTGAAATGTTGTACTTTTTACAGTTATAAACACAATTATTATCGATGAGCGTTTAAATTAAATAAGTATTTACACTATCGCGTAAGTATTCCATAACGGGGTGTATTTGTAATTAATTTATATTGTTGTACGAACATATGCATAAATAAGAAAATTGCTTTTTCTTATAGAAACTATAATTAATTGGATACATTATTTTGATCGTGTGCTGATAATGTCTACGCCGGTTTTCTTTGATTTGTACTATAGCTTCTGTTTTACCTTACTCTTAATAATTGAAGAACGAGGAGTAAATTAGGCTAAACATTATGATTTTACTTGGACATGTTTGGTATTCAATTTTGAGTTTATTAATTTCTCAAACATGGTACTGCTGATATGTTAAATAAATATATTAACAATTAATATAATCCACCTTACCAGCACGTTTATACGTTCTCTAGCTCTTTGGGCTCATTTGGAAAACATCATCAGGAGTTAAAATTAATCCATTAAATTCAAAATTTAAAAATCATAGTTAACATTTAAAAACAGTCCATAAGATCTAGAAATGATATTATGTTAGATAAAAAACGTAAGATCTAGAGAACGTATCGACGTGCTGCTAAGGTGGATTATATTAATTGTTAATTTATTTGAGTTTATTAATGAGACGTTACTTGTATAATTAAAATTGAACGTTTGTATTTACGATTCGTGGTAACTTTATTATCCTTAACCGATCGACTCGTATTCGATATAGCTGTGTAATATCTTCTGAAAAACTTTTTCAACTTTTGGCTGCGATATTTTAAACAGCGCTCAGCTCGAGCCTAGCAAAAAAGTCTGATACGTCTTTGCTTGCGACGTAATGCTTGCCGTCTTTGCGAGCAAGTTCGACTCCGCCACAAATGGAGTGAGGAGAAATCTATCAGAGTATTGCGGTCTTGCGGGAGAGAATGTTTCCATCTTTGCTGTGAACCGTACATTACGACGGTACACCGAAGAATTTGGTGTCTCGTATTCCTTCTTCATCTCGCTCTCAAAGCTTGCCTTAGTTTATTCTCTAATATGTTTCTGCGTTATCGAAATTTTAAGAAGTATTCGTGATTCATTTCAACACATAATGGTCTCCGTGATCGATTACATTTTTTACGCGTGTGCAAAGTGTGAAGTGGTTTTTATAGAATTAAAGTATTTAAGTACGTTTTGTTCAAAAATGTAAAGCGAATTTTAGAGAAACGTAATGTAAAGATATTTCAGCAAAAGTAGAAATCTAAACACTAAAGAATTCAGAAGTAGAAAAAACTAAATTACAGAAATACTTATCGATCGCTTAATTATATAAGGAAGTAAACGTAAAACAGTTGTATTGTGACGTTAAGTAGCTAAATTAATTAGTTAAGCGCGTTAATTGCTATTACGGTGCTGGTTTATTACGTTAGTTTTTTATTCACGCCCTGATTAATACAGTTTGAATCTTAAGTTGTAGTTGTAAACAATATGTAATGTATACCTCGGTGAAATCGGGTAAAAAAATGTTAATAATAAGTGAAATGAAAAGTATCAGCTCCTCGACTGAGACTTGTGAGTTCGCTTTAAAGAACTGTCAAGTTCGGCATACGATATTCTATAGCACAGTGATTCTCAAACTGTGCGCCGCGGAGCCCCAGGGAGCCGCGGCCTCTTCACAGGGGCACCGCGAAATATTGTAAAAGTTTCATAATTAATTGAACCGACATATTTATAATTATTAATTTAATGTTAATAGAATAAAAAAATAAAAAATAATGAAGATACACGAGTTTTATTTATTTTTAACTCTTACTTAACTGTAGTCATACTTTTTACTTGTAGGGCGCCATGGAAAAATTTTAATTGAAAAAGGACGCCGCGGCTCGGAAAAGTTTGGAAACCACTGCTATAGCATATGTAAATCAAAAAATAAAAACTTCTTTGTTTCATCCTTTACTTTACTGGCCGATGCCTTAGCAGTTTCAATTAATTTTTGAAACTAGAATGGCGTAAGTGAGTGAATAAAAATACTTAAAAGTGTGTATTGCGCGGTCTTTATAAAAATTAATTTTCTTGTGTCGATTTAGATACAGATTATGTGAGCGCCTAGTTATTTTAATTTTTCAAAACTTTCAGCACAGTTATGTTTAATTCTATCCATTGTCGAGCGAAAATGTATGCTATAAATTATTATGCTAATATTATTATTATGTTAACTTATTATATACATATATATATAATATATATTTTTATTATGACAAATCCTTAACCCTCTCTCTCGCTGTTGTTTTTTCCAAAAAATATTTGATGTAAAACATTATTTCACCGACAAAAAAAAAAAATCACGTTAGGCAGCAGTGTATTAAAGGACAATGTGTAATCGCGTTACCAAGAATGATATGCAATGGAAAAAAAAAATTTTCGACATCTAAACAAAGCCAGCCGGTACAACTTATTTTCACTTCGAACTTAATGCGTTCAACTGCTTGCATAGTTATTTATAAAAATTCTTATATTCATCTAAATTTGTAAGTACACTTATCCCCTCCGTAGTAGTTAATAAAATTCATTAGTTTTCTCCGCATTATTTTTTCTTTCTTTTGGCTGTGACACGTGTAAAGCATCTTAGATACAAGTTGAAGTTGCATCAGCCGGTACCACTAGTTATAGTTTTCACTATAGGGAAGCGGCTCTAAATTCGCTTTCTATGAAAATATTAATATTTATTTTTCGTAGTGATAAGAGCCTTTTATAGGTTTGAATGTCATCTGCATTTCGGATGGTACTGTTATTTTCTTCATGGTACTTTTATATTCAACTTCGGCTTCGTATAGAAGATAAGAGAACCGCTTCGCTCTTTACATATCCCGATAGTCCTGTCTGTGTTCATCGTTACGGGTATTGAGTTTTCGGGAGCTATCGATGTCCTATGTTGGACAGCATTCAACCAGTCGATTATAGAAATCGACAAGAGTTTAATAAGATTAGGTCGCAAGGTAATTATATCTCATATTGTAAAACTAAACGCAAAACTCTATAATTCCGTTTTGAACTAAAAGTTATTTACGTTTAATTTTTTTCTTGATATTATGAAACGGTTTATTAACAATTGTTAATATTAATAGCGTTTCGGTTTTAATTAGTTTTTAACAGCACATGCTTACTGAATTATAGCAAATAGTAAAGAAGAAGAGATATTTCGTTTTATGATTATTATTATTATTAATACTGTTTTTTTAAATTTGGCCATTTTCTACAACCGTACGCAAATAACTTTTTTCTTGCAGTCAAACAGATATTAAATAAATTATTTTAAATTTAGACATAGTTAAAAGGACTCGAAACATGCGTAAAATCGTACGCGAAACTGCGTGAAAATAGTTGCAGGCAAATGATCTAGAAAAAAAGAAGTTTTTTAATGGTTATTTAGTTTTACAAATAAATTCCACGATAAGACACAATTACTTTTATCGGTCTTCTAGGATCTCGTCCAGAAAGCGTTCTTTCTGATTGGATTTTATAAAAAAAAAGTTTTTTAAAGAGAAAGAGAGGTTATTGCCTCAACGTTTCAAAAATTTAATCCACATACACACAAACAGATGACTAAATACAAATCTCTTAATATTTTAAGGTTTGTGTATTACGGGAGTTTTCTGTAATCGTTTTCATGTTTTTCAAAGCAAGTTCAATTCTTTGAAATTTATATAAAAAAAAATTACTAGGAAAATCAAATCCTATGATTTTACAATTAGATTAATGATTTGAAAAAAAACGTTTTTCTGTTTAATGTATTCAATAAGGTCTTGTAGTTTTTATTTTATTTGCGTTTATTTCAGATTTGCTAAACAAAATTGAGTGGGAACGACAGTGATATTTAGTAACGCGGATTTAAAGAAAATCCCTTTTTTTAAAGGAATATATAACTTATAGTATGATATCTTATTTAATATCTGCTTTTCTTTCATTTTCTCCTGTATTCAGTCTGGAATGTTCCTTTTCAGTCCCCAGCAGTAACCGGCAAGCATATTCGCGCGTGCTTCCCAGTTAGCCTATTTCCATCATTGATATATCCTGGTGAAGGCGTTCACCGTTTTCATTTACATTGACAAGATTAGGTTGAAAATTGAATGTAATATGTGTATTTTTAAAGACATGTAGCTTCCCAGTTTTTTAACAGCATTCAAGACGTTCACTTCCCAATTCTACATGGTTTTCAGCTTTCTTTTTGCCCAGGACTGATTTAACAATATTTTGAAATAATATAAGTGCTTTCTCAGTTTCATTCAAAGTTCGAATACTTCATTAGCTTACATATGTGTTGTCCAGTAAATATCTCTTCTATGATTTTTGCGTCTGAGCCTGGAAAACGTTTTCTTAAGGTTTAAGGTACAAGAAAAACCTTGGCCTTTACGATCCATTGCTTCGACAAAATTTTCCATCAAACATAAGTTTTATGTATAACGGTAGAAGATTAAAATTATTCGGGTTTACAAAAACTGGACAAACATTATTCTGCCCGGCTGTGAGTGCTTCTTTTTTCAGTAATTTTTAATGTCGTTTTTCTAGTCTTTACTGTCCTACTTGCATACGAAAAACTTAGTATAATCGAACTGCCCTCCTAATAAAATGACTGTCACCTTTAGGTCTTCACATAGATGCCAAGAATACTTGTCATACTTATCACCGTCAGTGAAAATTTCATATTGTTATACGTCTTCTTCATTTGTGTCGCATAAGCAAGAGGAATTGGTGGTTTTTCATTTCATTGGAAGACTGTATTCAAACTTTTTTTTAGAGGAATCTATAAACGATTTTCATTCCGTAGCATTGTGATGCTTTCCTCGAAAATCTAAAAAGAATATCTATTACTCCGATACACTATATTATTTTGTTAGTAGAACAGGACCTATAATTCTTTTCGCTTTTCTTTTTCCTGTTTAGCCTTCGGGAATTATTCAGTTAATACTTCAGAGGATGAATGAGGATGGTATGTATGAGTGTAAATGAAGTGTAGTACAGTCTCAGTTCGACCGTTCCTGAGATGTGTGGTTAATTGAAACCCAGACAACAAAGAACACCGGTATCCACGATCTAGTATTCAAATCCGTATAAAAATAACTGACTTTACTAGGACTTGAACGCTGCAACTCTCGACTTCCAAATCAGCTGATCTGGGAAGACGCGTTCAGAAATGGTCGACCTGAGACTGTACAAGACTGCACTTCACGTACACTCATACATATCATCCTCATTCATCCACTGAAGTAATAACTGACTGTGATTCCCGGAGGTTAAACAGGAAAAAAGTCCTTAGGACAAATTTTGAGGCCATATTTGTATTCAGTGTCAACAAATGTATAAGAATAAGCCAAAATTATTTGTGTACTAAAATTCTTGAAGACAAGAGTAATTAATTACATAAACATACGATTATAAGATAATCTTCTTATATATTAGTCCATCTTTTTATCAAATACAAAAAAAAACAAAAAATTATTTACATATAAAAGGAAATAGAATATTTTTATTTAACAATAGTTTTTCGAAACAAAGGTACTTATAAAATGTTATAGTTTAGTGTAATTAATATTAAAATTATCCTATTATACAATTATTCCATTGTTATAAGTCGTTATTACTATTGTTTTTGGTTACGTATTATATTTATAGACTACGCTACCACTGCTACTGTTCGTATTACGTATTGAAGTAATAATAATTATAATACAACTTAATTATATAATTGTGTCTTAATTATGTACTACATTTTACTAGATGTTTATTGTCGCATTAACATGTGTAGTTGAAATTTTAATGCCAGAGAATATGCGGCAGAAGTTCGAACCACGTTTATTATCGGTACTCCTGTTTCATCGCTTCACTCTATTTCAGTTGCAATTTCTTTCCTGTGAATTAAGTTTAGCGGAGTTTAAGCGATGAATTAAATTTTGTTTTATGTTTTGAAAAAGAATCAGATTGTAAATAAGACTACAATCACACATCTCATATGTTTTTTCGCGATTCTCTGTGTAAATGTTTTCAAGTTTTATTTCATTTTTTATGTGAAATCTTTTTAAAATGCGCTTTGAGATTTCATTTATTTATACAGAGATGTTTGTTATGACTGAACGTAAAGGTTTCGTTGTTAGCGCTTATTTAATCTTACGTCTTTATCAAAATAATTCAGTTTATTTAATCGACTACGAATATTAACTTGATTTCGTGCTTTTAGCATTTCATTTTTATCAACCGCAGATATTTTAAGGTAAAGCGAAATTTTTTCTTGATGAAATTTCTGAATTTTATTACTTCAAAAGAAAAAAAATTTACTCCATTTACTAATTTAATTCTTGTATAATTCTTGTAGTAATGCTTTTATTATTTTAAGTAGATCATATATTTTAGTTAAAAATATTTATATCGTTGTAGTTAAGTCAACGTTGTGAATTTTTTATTCCTTTCGAGAATTGTTCATCTAAAAATAAAAAAATACATTTGTAAAAAAATAAAAAAGGTTCTTGTTCTAACATGATTCAAAAATAATTAGCGTCCGAATATTTTCATGTAGCGGTTAAAAAAAGTGGTATTTGCAACAAATCAGGATTCAGAAGTACAAATATTAGCCTGTTGTTTTTTCTACAACTATTAATATTTGAATTTGTATTCTGATCTGTCTTTAATGTACTAATATGAAGTATAAGTTTAGAAAAAAAAGAAGTTATTCTTTGTAGATCGCAAATATATTTTTAGTATCGTACTACGATACCGAAATGAAAAGTAAGAATAATAGTTTCTGCCTACGAGCAGGACGAAACAGGGAAATATTATTTAAAAAAATGATGTGGAAAACGGGCGAAAAATATCGAACAAACGATGCGAAGGGAATTTGGGGAGGAGTGATTCGAGTTAATTTGGACTAGCAAGCGATGTATCAGGGCGGGAGGTACTGCAGTAGTGAGCGTAATGGAAAAATGGAAACGGTACAAGGACTTTGATGATGATTACTTACGAGCTATTGTTAAGTCGAGTTATTGTCAAAAAATAAGGGTACTCTATGCGCACGCACGCACGCACACGAATATAAAATATTGATTCACGTTTTTTTGTGTACTTCGACTAATATTTCGTTAAAACCCCTCGGATTCCTACAGATTCCATCGCTAGAATATGTCATTAAATTCTTAAAATTACTTCATAGAACGGTTATACGCATTTCTTTTGTTTCGAAATTCATCTTTAATGTTATAATTTTTAGGTTTATTAAATGTAGTTTCTTTCTGGCGTAATATTAATATATTAATTTATTTCGTAGAGTAAATATTTTATGTTGTAATTTACATATTCTTTTTATCCGCTGAGTTTTAGTAAGGTCATTTTTAAAGAGTCGCGAGGAAAAAAATATTTTTATATTATTTTCCAAAATAAAAATACTTCTTAAAATTTTAAAAGAATTAAAAAGTTTTGAAACTTAGTTCAAGAATTTATCGATGTAATAATGTAATCCGATAATTCATAACGATGTAAGAGTTTTTGAATATTCCCTTTGCTTGTAATTTTATTTACAAAAATTAATAATTGTTTTTTTCCAAATATTATAACTGTAAGATAGAACAAACTTTAAGACTGAGAAACGCCTGAGTTTTTTGTCTTAGAGAAAGAAAGTTTTTCAATCTGTTTCTTGATCTCACCCTACCTCATACAAACTCTTTGGAATAAAAACACTTCTTTTAATCTCATTCCTACATCCCGTTTCTTAATTCTTTTGTTTATGTTTAATGAAGTTTTTCTTTAAAAATGTAATGTGTATAGTTACTTTGTACGGTTTTTTTGTCTTCAGTCATTTGACTGGTTTGATGCAGCTCTCCAAGATTCCCTGTCTAGTGCTAGCCGTTTCATTTCATTATACCCTCTACATCCTACATCCCTAACAATTTGTTTTACATATTCCAAACGTGGCCTGCCTACACAATTTTTTCCTTCTACCTGTCCTTCCAATATTAAAGCGACTATTCCAGGATGCCTTAGTATGTGGCCTATAAGTCTGTCTCTTCTTTTAACTATGTTTTTCCAAATGCTTCTTTCTTCATCTATTTGCCGCAATACCTCTTCATTTGTCACTTTATCCACCCATCTGATTTTTAACATTCTCCTATAGCACCACATTTCAAAAGCTTCTAATCTTTTCTTCTCAGATACTCTGATCGTCCAAGTTTCACTTCCATATAAAGCGACACTCCAAACATACACTTTCAAAATAAGAAATAAAATATGATTCCCTCCCCCTGGTTATTTTTTAAATTTTGTTATTAACCACACTTATTAACCGTCATGATATTATTAATTTATCCTCTCGTATACTTAGTGCATTCTCTTGTATTTCCATATTTTATTAATTTACTAAACGTAGCTGTAAAACGCAAATAATTTATTAATTTGGAATATTTTGATCGAAATCTATAGCGATTAGCAGCTAAATGCGATATTTCGATATATTAGAGTCAACCGGAAAGATCATCGGCCTAAAAATCGGTTCTATCCTCACGAATCGTGCCGTAAGTAGTTATACGAAGCCTTGGAAGCACTATTGAGGCATACTAAGCTTAGAACCATGATCGTAAATAGATAATGAATTTACGTGCTGGTCTAAGACTTAAGGAAGCGTGACTTGAACTTTACAATTTTATTTATTTTGGCATTACTGTTTCACTTCTACTAACTTTTACGAATACTATGCTGTGTATTTTATTTTTTACGAAGAATATTACGAGGATGAAATGATATGTGGAAAAAGTGAATCGAACCCGAGATCTGTCGTTGTAGAAAGCGGCATAGTCATCCCTACAGTATTTGGCCAGCTTTAAAAATATTTGAAAATTTTACCTCTGCCTCTATATTTATTTAATATGCTGTAGATTCATGATTTCCAGGCGGTAGATTTTGTAATAGCGCATTACATTGCTTCCAAAGCTATTACTTTTGACCAGAGTTTATGTTGTCGTAAACTATGATAATAAGTCAACTTATAAGAAAACTTACGTTGTCTTCGCTTTCGATGTAATAACAATAGCCAAGCGCAGACTCGGATTAAAACATATTCTGTTTAAAAAGTATCTGTGTTAATCCTCACGAAGATGAACTGATGTGCGCTTCGAATTCCATTGAACAACATTTTAATTACAATGGCTTTTGCCGGTTGTGAAAATATACCTCTATTATATTAAGACGTGATTTTATATATGAGGTTGTATTTCATTCTATCTGTAAGTAAATATTAAATCTAGTCGTGCTACAGTACACGTTATGAATTCAAGTAATATATTGTTATAATTATTAAAAAATTACAAGTAATTAATTATACTAAACAGTTGTCTGAATAAAAAGTCGAAAAAAGTATAAAGACTTTCTCGTCATGCGGCTTTTTCTGACGCACGGCTTACACCCAATTTATCATTTTATTTAAATTAATGTTTTTTTGTTTATTTAATTCAATGATTCTAATTAAAGCGGGCACACATACCGTATTTCATTCCCGTGGGTGTGGAGGTACTAGCGGCCACTTCAAAATACTTTTTACATCTGTGATAGCATTTCGGTCTTTCATCCGGGTTCGAATTCCGGACAGGAATGGCATTTTCCCACGCTAATAAAATTGTCATCCATCTCATCCTCTGAAGTAATACCTAACCTCTGAAGTGTGTCCCGGAGGTAAAAAAAAACCACCGGGTTGGTCTAGTGCTGAACTCGTCATCGCAATTCAGCTGATTTGGAAGTCGAGAGTTATAAGGTTCCAATCCTAAGTAAAGGCAGTTATTTTATATGGATTTGATTTCTAGATCGTGGATACCGGTGTTCTTTGATGGTTGGGTTTCAATTAACCACACATCTCAGGATCGGTCGACTTGTGGATTGTACAAAACTACATTTCATTTACATTCATACATATCATCCTTTGAAGTAATACCTTATGGTGGTTCCGGAGGCTAAACAGAAAAAGAAAGAAGACGACTACAGCAACTGTACGTCAGTGCTGAACTAGCGTTCATTGTGGTGAGAGGTGGTACTAATGACGCAGTACATCCACTTAGCCACTAGTTTATATAGAGCATTTTAAAGTATTTTTTGGGGTGGGGATGCGATTTTTCAAAAATATTTTTTTTTGGAAATTTTATTTTTTAATTAACAAATGTGCCTTAGAAAAATAAGACCTTAATTAGGCGAAATCTCGAGATACTGAGGGTGACTTTTCTCTACAGTCTCACACCCTTGAACTTTTAAGTTGAAAATTTAATGGGATCCTACACTGAAGTAATCTGACCAAGTTTGGTCAAAATCGGCCAAGTAGTTCAGAAGATATAAGGTGATTTAGAGTGCGACACCGAACACACACACACACACACACACACACACACACACACACACACACACACACACACACACACACACACACACATACATACACACACATGTACATACAAAACATCCGGAAAATTTCCATCGGGTTTTTTGTTTCCTTAGATGTCAAAACGTCAAGATCCGGTGAAAATCACATATGACCAAGTTGGACCGATTACAATACTTTTCCCTTGTAAAGCTTCAGTGCTAAACGGGAGAGTAAAATAAATAATGAATGAATCGTTTAACACCATAGTTTTACAATGTAAGTCTTAAAAGTCACAGTCGAAAATTTAGCTTAAATTTAATCCAGACAAATTAAACGTTCCACTCCGACTGATTTTTTTTTAAATTCTTTTTTTTAATATCCTTTGTTTTTTACTGTTAATCGCGAAACATTTCGGTTTCCAGATTTCAATGAAATTATCTATTTTGATCATCCCTGTATTTATTTTAACTAGTTTCGTCGTGACATCTGTACGTATGTATGTATCTCGAATAACTCAAAAACTATTAGCCGTAGGATGTTGAAATTTGGGATTTAGGACTTTTGTAACATCTAATTGTGCACCTCCTCTTATGATTCTAATCGACTGTACCAAATGTGTCCAAAAAAATTTGGATTTTGGACTTTTTCTTAACTGCAGTAATACGCCCTCATTGAGAGCTTTTCAACGATGTGTCAGAAGTGGTACTTTTCATTAGTTCCAGAGTTATAGCAAGATAATATTTTAATTAATGAAATATTTGGATCTTCGGGGAAGGGACAGAGGTTAGAATCAGACTTCATCTCCTTTTTTTTAAAATTAAAATATATTGCTTTATTAATAATTATTAACCTCGCATTGTAAATTTTTTTTACGATAAGTAACAATAACAAAAATATATATATATATATGAAAATTCAGAAGTTTTTTAAAAAAATAAAATTTTATGTACTTTTCAAAAAAAAAAATAAAATTATATATAATTTAATAGGGGTACAAGGAAGTTTGTCCACATCAGATTTTTTTTAATATTTATAATCTAAATTTATATCTAGTTATAAATTTTGTAAACTCATTTGAGAGCTCTCTCATATTAATTTTATTTTAGTAATTCTTTTCGAGAAATTAATCTTTAAAATTAAAAAAAAAAAATATTTGTTGTACTTAATGTTATAATAGTAGCAGATTTTGTTTTTTTCTATTTTAGGTTTAAGCAAAATAGAACAAAGTCGTTTATTTATTAATCCGAATATTTTTAAAAGGTTTATTTTAAAGAGTTTATCGGTTAAAACTAATAATTTAAATTTGTTTTGCGCTTACCGTATAAGAACGCAATACTCTTAATTTTTACGGCCTGCACTATGTAGGTTTCATAAAGCACACTCGCTACACCAATAAAAGTGTATTTATTTAGGTTTATATTCGGTATAAGTATTAACCCCTTAATCGTACCGGGCATATTGCAAAGGATAAAAAACAAACCTCAACCTTTTATGACATTTTAGTAATTTTATTTCCGTATAATAATTATTTTTAGTAAATATGACTGAATCTACAGATATGTTTTCCCCTTTAATTATAATAGCATTAGTTTTCTTATCTAGCTGCACTCTCTGCACATTGACCTTATTATTAGCTTGTCAGAGATAATAACAAATCTTTATTCGTTTTATTAATCTCTTTTTTTAACTGCTAATTGTGCGGTTTATTATTACATGATTTCACTTTAATTTTCTTCAGTCGAATGAATTCACTTCCACTTACTTATGTTTGTGGTTTGTTTGTACTTAGTTATCTCAAAGTTGTTTTCCCTTATTCTTTTTCAACAATTTTATTTATTATTATTCTTCTTTTTTTTTGTTAATAGAAAAGTTTAACGTATAGTACGCTTAAATTAATTAAAATATTTAGCACCCTAAGGGTTAGTTATTTTGTTTGCAATAACTCGGAGAAGACTACATGACCGTTTAATTAAAATCATCCCAACTAGACGCAGAACCGCGAAATTAATATTTAAGTCGAATAATTATTGGATCATTGTATGTTTTAAAACTACCTATTTTAAAGAATTTTGTAATATGAATTTTTAAATCTTGAAATTTACGAAGGGTATGGTACGTTACTTTTTTACTTGTATTAACGAGGTCGGTTTTTCTCTATTTATGAATCGTATTCAGACGATATTCATGACCTTTTATGAGGATGTTCGTCTATAAATCCCTTTTTTTTTGTTTAGGTGACTTCAAAAAAACTACTGTCAGTAATTTATACTTATTGAAAATAACTTTTAACGGACATTATACGATTTTTTTCCGACTAAAATACTCATCAGCCTTTAGTCTGTTTGTATAACTAATTAATAGTACCCGATTACATTTTTTATTGTTTTAGAGTAATTCAGTAGTATCGGTTTCATCTTCCATTACGAGTTTATTTAACTGAGCGTTGGAAAAATTATCGCTCTTGAATTTATTCTATAGTTACATAGAATTTAGTTATAAAATCGCGCAGGGTTTAAAACCAGGAAGCTACCGTATTTTTTACTGTTATATTTAGTTCCGAGCATTACGACGTTTTGTCTAATATTTTAAAAAGAGAAACCCGTAGTACGAAATTGTTTTTAGTCAGCCTACCTGAGGGAAACGTTCAGGTATATAAATGTTCGGTATATTAAAGAGGGGCTGGGAATGCCACCGATGGAGTTTTTTAACCTCTTGTTCGGTGTCGTCTCCTGAGGTTCATTTTGTCGGCAAGCTGGTGCCACGTTGGAAATGCTGTCACGGTCTTAGAGACTTTACTATTGATAATCGGTCCCAAAAGAGATATACGTAATAAAATGTTACCTAACGAAGAAGAAGCTACTTCAGGTAAAAACGTAAATCTTTGTATCTTAAAACATGAGAAGACGACACGGAATATTTTAAATTTTTTATTATCTGTTTGGGTATCGCAGATCTGCTAAAATGAATTACTATTATGCATTCAATTTTAAAAAATGTAAACGCGGTAAACAGTTGTTAATAACTCTACATAAAAGATAGGTTAATCGTTTAATAAGTTTAGTTAAGTAATTAGATTTTAGCGTATATCGTTTAAGGGAAAATGGTATCTACAATTTATTTACAATTTATGACTGAAAGTACTAAAAGAAATTTAAGAATAAATTCAAATCGAATAAAGAAAGACGTTTTCTATCGACGTCATTTTTTAATTTTTGCTTTTGAAGTAATTGTAACTTCACCTCGGTGTAAGCCATTTATATTTCATAAAATTAAATAACAATGTAGTAATACTCTTCTGCTTTGAATCTAAAATTAATGGAAACTGAACCGAAGTACGATGATTTTTATTTATCGTGATACACTGTTGACTTTTCTATTACTTTGTGGAAGTTAAATGATAATGCGGCAAAGATACTACGTGTGAATAATAAAGATGATAAATCTATGTCGGGTGGATGAAATGGTCGGCAGCGTCTCTTCCTTCCACCTCGAAAGGTAAGACGAATTCATTCCTGAAAAAATCCTTGGATCTTCTCTTTCGTGTAGCGTGCTACATTAGATGAATATATACATATATAACAGAGGAGAATTTACACACGCACACGCATATTTATATCTACTTATGTGTACGGCATATATGTATATTTTATTTTTTAAAGAGAATACGAAACGCTTGTGAAAACTCTGTACTAAAACCTTTATCTTTTTATACTTTGTTTTTGTTAGTCGTGATAACACGAACGAAAATTGTAATTTCAGTCATGAAACCTGTGCTACCAAGAAAAGTGTCTGCGACATCAGAAGTTTTATACTTCAGAACTGCTTTGATTTCGCACTTTAGCTTTACGCTTCAATAGTAATTGTTTTCCAGACAGTGTCATCTACGCGTTTCCATTCTTCTCCGTTATTTGAAATACTATTGTCGTAATAAATCTTGTAAAAATATATTATCGGTGAAACACGACCGCTGCTGAATGGCTTTCAATTGTAGCAATAAAATAACCGACTCTTCGTTGTAAAACGTAATCGTTTAGATTAATAATTTAATCTCTTATTTATTTATAAGTACGTTTTACTGTGCGACTGATACAAAAAAAAATAATTCGGAAAAGGTCACAATTTTTAATACTACGACCTATATCTCCTTGCTCACCAAAGAACTTCTTGCTGTTCCTGAAGAACTTACAGTTGAATCAGACTGAGGAGAAAGGGACTTAGTTTTTGCTATTGAGGATGAAAAAACGTCCTACTGCTATAAAATTGTAAGATGAAAATACTACAAAAATTGTTAGTGTTCTTTATAGGCTCTATTAACATTATTTAAGCAGCACCTTTTTATACTTTTGATTTGAATTGAATAAATTTTTTTTTCAATTTTAACTTAATTCCTTTCCCCTCATTTTGGTGATAAAACAGTTTGGTATTATGCTTGCAAATAAACTTTATTTCTTATTTAAATTAAATGAATATTACTAAAAAGTTACACTAGTATACAGGAATGCAATAATAATTAAAATTAAGAAAATTTTTTTACTAACGTTCTATTATTTAGATTTCCAGTTCGATATTTCTTCAAAAAAATTAACAGCCTATTTTTTATGTTGCACATATACTATTGACTTTCTAATATCCTGAAGCTTCTTCCCATTAATTGGAATAGGATTGTACAGATAAGAAGGACCTGCTGGCATAGAGAAGTTTGAAAGTGTAGGCTTTCCAACATCGAATGTATGTTTCAAAAAACTTTCAATATAAGTGTGCCCAACAATATTGTTTTCAGAAGAAAATTCAAAATGTTCAAACGAGTAGGCATCAAACTTTGCTTCTGTTGCTGTGGCGTATCAGTTGAGTTGATTTCTAAAGAATAGACAATTTTTATAAAATGATGAAGCCACCAACTGTCAACATCTAGAATATCTTAAGTTTCTACAACTTCAACTTCAACATTTTTCTTTGCATTGCATATAATCTTAACATAATCTTTTGGAACATAAATTCGATCAGAACTTTGAATTTTATTTTTAAAAACACCAAAATCCCTGTCGGAGGGAAGATATGAATGACCACGCTCAGGAAATTTGTAATATATTTTGTGAAATCTTTTTGATACTGCCAGACCAGTTCAAAATCTAAGTAACGTATGATTCCTGTTCTGACCAGGGCAAGAGTCAGCAAACAGGCACAACTCAGTAACGTCTGCTGGCAAAACATTGTTACATAGTCATATAAGAATGCCTCATTAGCACCCTTATTTGCTAGTCCTTCATGATAAAGGTATATCACATAACGGTCAGTCTTAACATAATGAATACAAAATATATTTACCCACAACTGGCGCATATAGAAAATTTCTTGGGCACGTAATGCAGGAAGAGGCAAATTCTGCATATAGTCAAAACACAATACTCCAACAGCAACATTTGTGGCAAATTTCTGTTTTGCTTCAGTTATCGAGTTGTAAAACTTATTTGATTGTTTGTTGTGAATCATAAGTTCAGCTGTTCTTTTGGCACTTTCACATAGAGTTGAACTTTTTATTTAGACTTTAATTATCAAATTTGCTACACACATCAACCTGTGGTCGTCCAAATCGAAAATTAAATTTTCAGTGAAGTATTTCCTATAAAAGTTATATCTGATGTTCAGATAAAAACTTTTTTCACAAATAATTCATGCATTTGAAATATATTTAAACATGCATCTAGATATGCTATTTCTTTGCCAGTGTAATGTGACTTCTTTGTAGAAAAACTACGGATGTTATCAATAATTTTCAAGATTTCTTCAGAAATTTTATTTTCAGACGGATTCTTTCCTTTCATATCTTTGGGAGTTTTACCAGCTAATAGTAGTTTAGTAATTCTATAAACACGTTTCTTTGATGTAGCATGCAAAATGCTTTTTGGTAAACATTTATCTTTTTTTCGATTATTATAAACCACAAAATATTTAAAATAAGCAGTTTTTTCTTACCATCTTCTCCTTTTCTGGGTCGTCTTTGTTTAACTTCCATAGCTTCTATCAGTCTCTGTATATGTAGATCTTATGAATCTTAGCTACTTACATTTAAAAATTCAGTCAAAATAAAATTTCGTGAGTCAACATTAAATTTAAAAAAACATTTATTACGACTCTTTTCCAGTAACTTTAGCACTAACCTCTTTACCAGTATAACAATTCTTGTACTGTAAACCATGTAAAATTGCTTCCTTTACGTTCTTACGTTTTGAAGTTTTCTGTTGTGAATTTTTTTAACTCTTCCCATTTTTGTAATTTGTAAAGTAAGAAATGAAAATAGTGTACTTCTAAAGAGTAGTAAAAAATTTAACAAAATTAATAAACTGAATAAAAATACTATGATAAATATTGGGAAAAACATTCACTAACCTCTGAAATACTCAGAAAACAAACAAACACAGCCATAGCTGATATGATAGTTTAACTACTGCTCACAGTGGTTGTCTTACCAACATAAAAGTATAAAATTATTGTACTGGGGAGAATAGAAGCAAGTCAGCGACTAGTTTCTCTTCAGTCCTTTCAGACCTTTCTCTTCAGTCTGAAAAATATTACAAAGCATACATGATTCCTTTCTCCACAGTTTGATGAAGCTTAGGTTGTATAACCAAATTCCACTGTAAAAAAAAATGTAAATTTTGAATTAGTTCTTACCTCCTAAGATGAATTACGTATATGATAAACTATATAACTTCGTTTCAGGGTTAAGTGAACCTTAACGTGAATTTTCTTTGAACGTTGTTCTGCCATTCGAACATAATGTAAGAAAAACCACACTAAAAGGTAATCTTAATTTTTTAAACTCGAATCTAATACCGAGATCGATATTTAGTCTTAAAGGCTTAGCCTTTTCGTACAGTTCCCGAAAATATAAATTCTTTTTTATCAGTTTCATTGTTTAATTATTATTAGCGGATTACTACACCGTTTAAATATTACATATTAGTGTGAAACTCGCACGCTTTAGCTAACTATCATTTTCAAACAGTAGTTAGTTAGGGGCTGGGGCTTTCATTTAAAAGACAATTTGACGAAATCGGTCACGTGGTTGGTTAAGGAACTCTGCTAACACTTTGCCAATTATTTTAAGTGAATAGAAGATAGAAGAAGAAAATAACTTAATTAATTTGTATTTTATTTAAATAATTACATTCTGATGGCGAAGGTTTGAAACCTTCGCCATCAGAATGTAATTCTTCGCCATCGGCTAATAGAAATACACGGATATAAGGTTTGCAAATACGAGATCAGTCTGTTTACAAATAGCTTATGGGAAAAATATAATTTTTTCTACATTCTTGTTTCATTTTATTTATGCTTCTTTCGTTTCAGAAGTGACTTATACTTAAAAATAATGTAAATACGATGACAGATTACGACGTCGCAGAAGATCGAGAAATCATTGTATGCACGGCATAGCTGAATGAATGTCTATCGAAGTCGTTGGGATCACATCGTATTCCGTAACGCGTGTATTTATCTTAACGGAAATTTAAGAATATAGTCACCGAACAGAACCCAACTTCAGCGTTATTCATTATTTTTTAATGATAAAAGATTTCATACAAACTTTTGTGCACACTTACTGGGAATATGTTTTAGAAATGTAAGTTTCTGGGCTCATAAAAAATAGAAACCGGCAAGACTGAACGGAATTTGAATCCCACATATTCCAGATTAAAGACAGAGACTCTAGAGTCCTGTATGGTTTTTCCTGAAAATCGATGGAATACTTTTTTAAAGTAAGGACACAAACACTTACATCAGTGAACTGGTACGCCACATTGTAATTCTTTGTTAACTAAGCGACAAAATAAGTTATCAGCATAAATTTCAGATTCTATAAAGAATTCGGTTAAAATATATATATCATCTGAAAATCCAAGGGTGGTGAATGAGAAGGTGTGAAGTCGAATAAGACCCGCAAAACGCAGCGAGTATGAGACCTCTTACTAGTCATTTTTCCAATTAATGAAAAACGGTTAAATAGGACTAAAAGTTGATATTCGTTTTGTTTCGGTCAGTGAATGACTGTAAAATGCGTTGTACATCTACACTAATCGACAGAGGTTTTTCTTTACACTTAACATATCGATTTTTTTCTTAAAATATCGTTCCTGCTCTGGAATGTTTGCCTTTTACTTGGAAGAAACTTAAACGTTTGTGGTCTAATTACCTGTTGAAACACCGATCATTTAGTTTTTGATTTATGGAAACCTAATGGGGCAGTTTTTATTAGAAAGCTGATACTTATTTTGCGAATAGATTGATTGTTCGTAACCAGCTGGTTACGAAGATATTAGAATATTTTGAATTATTTTCTGTATAAAATGGCATGTATTACAAATAAAATTAATTTTATATATTATATATATATATATATGTATGTGTGTGTGTGTTTTCGCGTGCGCGTATGTGTGTAAAATAGGCTAGCACTACGATATCTGATCGACGGAGGGGGGTAGGAGGGTGTCATAAGCTTTTATTTTAAAAGAATTTGATGAAATCGGTCTAATAATTGAGGTTGGGGCTTTCATTTAAAATAAAATTTGACGAAATCGGTCCAGTGGATGGGTGGGGAACTCTGCTAATATTTGCCGGTTATTTTAAGTGAATAAAAGATAGAAGAAGAAAATATCTTAATTAATCTGCATTTTATTTAAATAATTACGTTCTGAGGATTTGTATAAATATTCTGTTTCGGCTTTTAATTGAGAATAACGGCTGAACATATTTTGTTAAAATCGAAAGCCAGGCAACGATTGCAGACACATGTAACGCAAGAATGAAAAATTTACCGAAACTATTTTTACTGAGTGAACAATATTTTTTGTGAAGTCGTCACCTACAAAATATCTTGTGAAAATTTAAGTGCACTGAAAATATCTAAAGTGAATTACCACTAACTTTTAGAGTATTGTATGTCGTGATTCCTACTAGTAAAGTAATCTGTTAGATGCGGGTACGTTATTACCTTTTTTTAGCTTTACTCTTTATTTCCGTTAGTTAATATAACTTTGAATACAACAGATTGCCTGCCTCCGTTGCGCGAGTGGTAGCGTCTCGGCCTTTCATCCGGAGGTCTCCGGTTCGAATCCCGGTCAATCATGGTATTTTCACTCGCTACAAAAATTGTCATTCATCTCATCCTCTGAAGCAAAGCAATACCAAACGGTGGTCGCAGAACTTAAAAAAAGAAAAAAGATTGAGGTAGGCCATTTACCTATTTCGCGGTACGCTATTGCTGCTTAAAGACGACGAATTAACGTGAAAAATCATGCGATGGTGAATAAAATTGAGAACTGTATCGGCTGTGTTTTAAATCGGAACGCTATCTTACAGTAAAAATTAATTGTTGTTCTAGCTGTATTTATTGTGCCCGTGGATAAATGAATATTTGGATTGGACTCTAATAATATTAAGGATGTAGGAATATTTGCTATCATAACGGTACCGGCCATTCTTTTGTTAACTCTTTTTTGTACCGTCATCAGAAGAATTTTATTTATATTTGAACTATAAGTATGAATAGACTTAAGGAAAATTTTTGATCTTTTAATTACAGATTTAATAAAACAGCCTATGAGTAGCGGTTGCTGTAATCATTGCAGTTTCTAACAGTCGTCATAAAAATAATATTGTTAATAAAAAGATTTGCCGACACAAATTTTATTACTTGCATTTTTTAATTAAACGATTACGTTTTCCAGACTTTTATATAATTACTATTTTATTAAATTACTTTAGTAGTAAATAACGATTTCAGGTCGAAAATAATCCGTTGTTAATAAAACGTATATCATATTTTATCGGGTCAATTAAAAGCTTCTAGTAAGCTCATGTGCAAATTATACAAATTAGTAAATCAAGTTTATTTCAAAATTGTAACCATAGTTACGGTCTCGCTTCGTTTTTTTTTCTGTTCTACGTCAAGTGTGTAAATTTATCGCATTATATAAAATCATATAAATAATGTTATTTTATTACGTTTTCCGTTGTTTTAGCGTTAAACTTTGATTGGTTTATCGCATACATTTGATATATTAATGAAGTTCCAGGGATCTCGACATTCTGCAACTATACCCGTTAATAACAGGTATTTAATTGTTTGAGATAACGCTTGTGACTACTTTTTCAGCTTTTGTTATTTATTCCTTTAAATATTTCATAGTCGTTTGCTTTATGTTAGCTGGAAGCGTGTAGAAACAGTAGAAAAAATGTGACCCTATATCGGTAGGTATAGAACTCGATAATTTTTTTCAATTCGATTTTCGAACGTTGACTTTTTCTATCGAGTAGAAATATGAAATATTTATATCGGGATAAACATCAACGGCTTTATTTGTTTATTGTATTTCTGTGCCAGTAGTTATTTTATTAATTGCTCGAATAGGTAATGTAAATAAAAATTTACTCTTGTCAACTTTAAACAAATTATTTTACTTTGACAGCGTATCAGTTGTTTTTATTGATAAATCATATACTTTTTTATACATTATATTTATGAAATCTGTTAATCGTTAAATATTCGGTTCCCGTCACTGATATTTTTCTATTTAGAACACACCTTAATTACAAGCAACCGATAAAAGTTTATTCAAGTTTTGGTTTTTCGCTCGCAAGTACTTAAAAATTATCGTCATTTTATTACGCGTTAGAACATGACGCATAGTTTTGTTACTTTTAAATGGAATATATTTTGGGTCTTTCTGTACAATTGGAGTTATATTACATTTTACTGAATCGGTACTGTTTAATAAGGATTTTGTTTATAAGAGAATCTATTATAAATATTTTAGGTACATAACCGCCACAATCCCTTTCCATCAATCGTTAGATTATCATCGCGTTTTGTCGATACTTTTCCCTGATATCTAGATTACTACATAGTTTAGTTATGTTTTACTGGGTAATCGTTTTTAGATAGTCTTTCGCTAGTTATGAATCTAGTTGAAATAATTTTGACCTAAATTATAGGAATGATATTTTAAGATGATAAAAATGAGAAATATATTTCGAAGTTAAAGATTGAAATAAGAATCCTTTCAACAAAAAAAAAAAAAAAAAATCACCGCATTTAGAAAAAGAGCCGCATTATTTAAAACCGACTCACATGAAGTTATATCAAGTTAGCAAGTTATTGAAACAATCTGTTTACAATTTCTTAAAGCAAGATGACACAAGATTCCCATCAGAATATCATTTACTGTCCCGTAATAAATATCGGATCCAATATTTACCGTTGTACTTGTTTTGTAGTGAACATCATTATTATCAGAAACAGCATCCCGGAATAATGTCTCTTGTAACTTAGTTTTCCTTTATTTTTGTCGCACCCATAAGAAACTGTGGTATTTCTAAAATTTGTACATATGTAGTCCATTCTGTCACGAAATGATAAAATAATAATAAATAATAATAAAATAACCTATATTGCCTTTTCTCGGTAGGGGAATTGCGTTCTTAACAGCTTAATATAGAAACATTTAATACTCGTAATATAATATTTTATGTTTTCTTTTTCGGTTATTTACGTTTATTTTTGTCTTCAGGATAAAACTAGTGATAAGAACGGGAATCAAATTGTTTGGAATCTCAAGTTTTAACGAACATTGCATTTATGATCTAATGTACTTAAAAATAAACGACAAACGAACGTAAATCAGAAAACAAAAACGATGCAATTATGTGTAGTAAACGAATAAGGAATTCAATTCATTTTAGCAGTTAGAGAGTGAACGACTCTTTGCGCGGAGCGATGTCGTTCACAAGTAGGCTAGTTACATAAACCTCTTTTCAAGCGTTATTGCTGTGACACAGTAATGAATAATTTGGAAAGTACTTCAATTTTTCAAGATCTAGTAAATTATATTCGGGTGCTCGGCTTTTCATTTAATTTATCTTTCCTTCTTTATTTAGCAAAACATTTAAAATAAATGTTCTAACATATAAACGATGTAATTATAAATGTTCTAAGATTAACCGAAATGTATCATTGAAGCGTTATATTTTATTATATTCATTTTTTTAAATAACTTACTGAAGAAATCAGTGAATGCTCACATTATTTTAATTTCTTTCTTTTTGTGAAAATCTGTTTATAATTACATAATTTTTGATCAATTTTTCGTCGTACTGGAATGTGTATCTTTTTACTACTTTCACAAAAATAAAGTAGTGTTTCTTTGCCCGTTGTTTATAAAAGTACAAAATACATTTCTTTTTACTAGCAACATATTTTACATGTGGAATGCTCTTTCTCGTTCAAAAATGACTGCTTACATCGGATAATTCCTGTGATAAATGTGAAGAAGAAGCCGTACGTGTTTAAATACTTGTTTACCTCTCGATTAGTGTGGTGTAGAATAGAAAATTTGAAAATTTTTATTTTTTAATTTCATGTCGCGTAACAATAGTTATATTTTCTTCTAAAACATTATAAAAAGTCGATTCTATTTTACAGATTAAACAAATATTGTTCACTTGCATCAGATTAATATTTCCTTTATTTATCTTCGTAATGGAATGTTATGTTTTTTACAAGGCTGACAGCTTTTCTAGAAGTAGAAGTAAAATTATATTTTTAATTCTTTTATTTTTAATTTTACACGTAAAATTAAAGAGATCAAAGAGATTTGTGGAAAATTTATATTTAGAATTTTTTGTCTTATTTAATATAAGTGTACCGTATCCTTGTATATAATTATTGGGAAATAGATTTATGAATATCGGATCGTCTACAACAGTTACAAAATACGGCCTTCATTACTATTAATGTATCGTTGTTGTAAAACCAACTAATTGCGTTTAAAAGGTTTTGTAATTTAAAAAATTGGAGGAATTTTTATAAAATTATATTCTTGACCTACTTTTTTAAAACAAGAATTTTACATAAAACTTAGTAATTACGCTATTGATTAAATTGTCAATAAATGTTTTATCAATATTTTTAATCGAACTACTAAATCTCTGCTACCTCAATTGGTGCTTTGTGTGAATGCGAGCTATTTACGTTTTTCATAAATTACAATATAAAATATATCGATCGTATTTTTACTAAAGAAGTTGTAATGTGTCGTATATAGTTGCTTTTTATTTGATAATTCTTTTAATTCTGTGGCGGTTTAATTTAAATCTGTTCTATTTTTATTTACTTCGACTTTTTAGATTTCACCTTTAATTTAAGATAATCTTAATTCTATCTTTGCTTCAGTACTTTTTCCTTTTGATTATTAATCTATATACTTACATAATGATGTAGAAGATTTAATACAGGTATTGTATATATATTAACAGTCAAGTGCCTTACGTAATTATTTGCGTTACAAGTTATTGATGATTTTTAATTATTTCTTTGTTAAATTTGATGTAGCACAGTCAATGAGTAATTAAACATTTTTTATCTTCCGTTTAATTCGAAAATTTTGCTTATTTATATGAATTAAAGCTGCTTTGTTAATGAAACGGCATGTAATTTAAGCGATACAGAGTGTTATAGCAATTGAATAATATTACGTTTGAAAATATAATTAAAATAATTTTAAATTACCAAAATTTCTCTTAGTGAAAGGTCAAAATTATTCAGATTTCTCTTTCGGTCATAATCTATCGATCGGTCGTAACCGGAACAATGTAATCGTAAATTAATTACGTCTTACTTCCGTGACAAAAGGCGCTTCTGTTTTTTATCCGGAAAGTTCTGTGTCCAATTCCAGGACTGGTTAAAATTTTTCCTCGCTACAAAATTATCCTATCCTATTCCCTTTCTAAAGATTTAAGCTTATATGGTAATCGATCGTAAAAAAAAGTGTTAATTTGCAAATTATTGTGAAATAAAACTTTTAAATCGGAATGAAAGCGAAGTTGTGAACTCGTACATCGAAAATATATCTTGATTTTATGTTTCTTGCTATAATTAATAACATTTTTATCACTTACTGCTTCTTTGTATTCTCTTGGTTTTTTTTTTCAACGAAACGCTCATATTCTGTTTATCTTATCGTAACGTAAATTCAGTGTTATATTTATCATCAAGGTTTTTGGCTGCCCCTCGGTAGAATTGCTTTTGAAACTTTCTTTCGGAATGAATTTACAGTAATAAAATAATCCTTTGTTAAATTAAAAATGTACGCGTTACTTTCTATTTTGTTGAGATAATTATGCGTTATGTACATTTTTAATCTTCGTCTTCCACCAGTTTTTATCCTCTTTGCGTCTCTGTTGAGTAAATTAACTGACCTGGATTCTTTAATTAATGGATCAACCGACCCAACCATTCTTTTAACAAGTTTGTACAAAAACTTTTCTCCAGTTTGTCGTAAAGCCATTTTGTACTCCAATAACTTACTTAATTTTCAACACGGCGAAAACAGTGTACACCGCTTTTCAAAAGCTTTTATTCTTTGTTTTTCTGGCTTTAGTATCGTCCAACGTTAACTGCAATGAATAAACACTCTATAAAAACTATTTTTATAAATTTCTCTCCGATATACGTAAGTGTACTTTCGATCGGTAAAAGTTTCCTTTTTGAAAAGAAAAGAAAGGTTCGGTCGGCTTGAGGTAATTTCTCCGTAATATTTCTTTACTTCTTTTATCCTACGTAATTTTACTGTACGTAAATAACAAATTCTGCATCTGCTGCCGTATTACGGCTTCTCATCGTTCGTTACCTTTAATCTTGTTTACTTTCAAATTCCGTTACTCTCCCGGCGCTAATTCCATACCGGCTCATTTCAAGCCGGAATAACAATAGCCTACCATCAACGAATCTTAATTTGTTTTTTGTCTCTGTAGAGTTACTGTTAAATATTTATTTGCTCCTTTTTTTAGCTCTTTTATTGCTTTTTCTATATACAACTACAAGGATTAGAAATTAGTTAGGGTCTTCTTTATAGTAGCCTACTGCTTCTCATTTCTATTCTTATTGTATTAGATATCGATTCTTTTATTTAAATAACTTTCCTTTTTTTACATTTAATTTCAATTTTTATTTGAACATTTATGTTCTATTCCATTCTAGATTATTAAATGCTTTTTATAAACCAGTAAATGCTATGTTGATAGCTCTGTTTTTCTTAAATTGTTTTATAGGATTAATAGAAACGAAAGCTTGAGACACTATTTTCCATTTTTATTTAATCTACCGTTTTAATTAAATTCCTTACTTTTCGTAGTACTTTTCATAGTAGGAAGGAATGTAGCCACGTTTCGGCTAAATTTTTTTATTTCAATTTTCTTTCTTAGAATTAGCCGGAAATCCGATCGGGGGACGATTCTTCCGCTAGAATATTTACCGAAAAGACATCTTAAAAAAGTAAAAAATTACATAGGAGGACATTTCACGACAGAAGAATACATTTCTTTGGAAACTGTAGCTATATTCTATATTAGTTTCAGACATGCGGTCTCAGTACGTTAACGATGATTTCTGTACGATATAAATTTTTGATTTTGTCATTCGACTCGTATCGACTAAAATCAGTCGCTGTTCTCAATAAGTGCCGAAAAAGTGACATTCCCTTTTTCTTTGACCTCTCCTCGGGTCCCTCCTTTCATAACGGTAACAAGACTTCGACCTCAGAGACGTTCTTTAGAAATTCTCATCGGGAATCGCACCCTCTTCTAAACATATAATTTTCGGCTGTAATAAGTTGAAGGACTTCCCTGCCGAGTCGGCCAAAAATAATAGCGATTAATGCAATAAACCTTTGCTTCGGATGAATGTCTATACGAAAGTAACTTAGTTTCACGTTCTATTACGTGAATTAGCGCGAATATATTTGAAAGTTTAGCGTACAAATAATATTGAAATATGAAAATTTGAAATCGTTCTCTTTTAATAATTCTAAGGTTTGGAGTAATAGTAAAGTTTCATTTACAGATATATTATAGAAGGATAAAAACAGAAAGGATGTATGCGGAATAGGAAGGAAAAATTGCACAATTTTTCAATTCGGACTAGTCGTATTTTATGTCCGTGTATGAAATGGGATGTTCTGCAATCCAGATCGTACCAGATCTGATATCGCATTAAGAGCCATCACAATTCAGCGGTTGAATGTTGTTGAAAGCTTGAACCTCAGTCGATACTTGATTCTCATAATGTGATTGTTATTACCGTCGGAGAAATATATTTCTTATCATTTATTATCTTCGGTAAAGAAACGGTTTGTCCTATAAAACTGAGTGGCGGTAAGGGTATTTCAATCTTTTTAACAGTGGGAGTATATCATTTTATGGAACCTATATTTTACAGTTTCTTATAAATTAACTTCTGTTATTTTAAATATCTTGTAATAAAAAAATCTTTTTCCTATTTAAATTAATTATGTAAATTGTTTGCGAAATTCTTTTTTTTTTTTATTTTAAAAAGTATTTCTAATACGTTTAGCCAATGTAGAAAAATAGTTCTTCATCCGGTCGGTTATTAAAAGATTAGCTCTCATAAGAAATAATTTAGACTCCTCTGTATTATAACAAGATTTTATTTCAGACAACGTATCGATTGAACATATGACTAATCGCAACGGTCTCCGAAGAGGGGATCTGAAACTGTTGTAGTGAGGAGCGCGGCAGATGTTTCCTTCAAAAAGCAAAAATTGATTCTGGTTACTAAAGAAAATAAAATGCTATAGGTTTAATTTTTGAACGTTTAAATACTCTTTACTAAAATATTTGGTGATTTAAACAATTTTTTTTTATATATTAGTTTTTCGTACTTTTTTTTCATACAATGCTGCAAAATCGTGCCCTTTTTCAAGCCAAAAACTAATTATAATTAAGGTGAAGCCTAATAAGCCTTAGAAAGTTTTTAAGTAAACGTTAGGCAACAACTTCATATTTTGCCTTAATAAAACCAAGATTAACTTTGTTCATCCAACTATATCTCTCTGAGCATAACTAATGTAAAGTAATAAAAATATTCTAACATTATTCGTACTTCGTCAAAATACCGTACTTTTTATTTCACGAGTTATATTTACAAGACGCTAAAAGTTGTTTTACTATTTGCAATAAATCGGTTTATATCCTTTTCCAGTTATTTTTATCGGCCGAACCGCTTGTTTCAGCGAATATTTTTTGCACGTTGAAAATACACGTTTTTGGTTGTGCTCTATTCTGTGTATTGACTTAGTAAATTTTTTATTTAACTAACAAATTTTTAATCAAATAGAATGTTTTACTAAATTATTTTTTTTTAAATGTGACGTTATTCGGATTTGTAAGTTTACAATATTTTTATTACTTTCGTCTTATAAAACTTGATAAATCTATCTGAATAAAATGAACAGATATCCTAATTACTTATTATTGTTTTAAATAAATATTTAAGTTAGTCGATAAATAATTCTATCGATGAATTGTTTATCAGCCGTGAATCAACATTTGCTATACACTTCTGAAAAGTCTTTGGTAATATAATAGAATAAGATTAACTTTTTTGGACCGTTGCTATTATTTGAAGTTCAATAACAGTTACAGTAACCGGCGCGCGCACGCGCTGCGCACACACAGTATATAGCGCGCACAGGCAAACATAAGAACCCCGTTGCATATAGATCTTTATCTATATAATAATTAATTTTATATGTACTGTAGACAAGATGTAATTTTTTTTAAATGTGTTGTGTATTTTTTTATATACAAACACTTTTATAAGACATCGGCTGTGATTCCCGGCAAGAAACAACCTCGTCTTAATAGCTATATATTGTAAAGGAAAGCCTTGACAGTTTATAATTAGAAAAAGAAACAAGAAAATTATAAATAAGATAATAACAACATTAGGAAATCATAATTTCCCGACTTTCATCGACATAACCTTGAAGTTACTTCGCTGTTTACATTATCAGATTAGAACTTATTTTGTCTTTTGAGCTTTTTAATATGGTATTTATACTTTTGCGATAATTATTTTCACTTTTAGTAGTTTTTATTAATTATTCATAACTAATAATTTTATGAAAAGATGTATTAGGAATTAATACATCAGATAATTAATACATACAGATTTTTTTTGTAATTAATTTTGTTTTATCCGGTCGATTATAACTAGGAGTTTTATAAAAAAAAACTGGCGTTCGAGTGTGTTATAAAATCAAGTAATCTAGATCGTTAGTGGAACAGACCCCTTTCAAAACCGACGAAATATCCAGGGATGAATCACTTTGCTTTTACAAAAGAAGCCTTTTCAGAAAACTTTCCGTCATTCTACGTGCTAAATTGCAAGAATAAGTTACGATAAGAAAGAATTCTTTGTCGTAATTTATTCATTTTTTCCTCGGCAACAAATTATTCTTTGTATTTTTTTATTTATAAAAACTGAATCTGTAACCGAATCATTGAATTTTGTAACGACAGCGGTTCAACTTTATTACTTTTTAGTAGATTGCATATTTTACATTTACATTTTATTGACGTAATTATATACCGCGTTTACCTATGTGTAATAATATATTAAGGTTAGAAGGATTAAATTACAATTTTATTCGCTTGTGCTTATTTGGATGTAGATATTTAAGTGGGGAAAATTAAGAAATCCATCTCTACAGTATTTATATTTTCGTATCTGAAAATCTGAAGCCAAGCGGTGTTGAATCAGATTTTTGTTTGACACATTAGTTTGACGTAAAAGGAAAGTCGGTTTGAACATCGCGTTTGATTGTTTTGTTTTCGGGTGACTATTTATCACAACAAGGCGTAATAAATCGTCAAATTCCGTTTTTGTTCCATTCCGTATACGAATAGTTTCCCTTCTTGATCCAGCCTGATTTCATTTATATAAGTGTACCGTATTTTTACGTTTAATAATTCATAATATATATTACGTCTAGATTCTTCTTATATTTGGGGTAAGTTGATGTCTCTTCCGACGTGTAACGGTTCGTATGAAATATAACATTCTTTTTATCGTGTACATTATATATTATCGTATAACAATATCGCTTTCACTTTTGTTGTTCTGCAGTCCTTTGAAAGAGTAAAGAACTAAAGCCGAGAAGTCCTTTTTGCTGATAATCAAGAGTGGTTTTGTTCACCGTAATAAGTTTTGTAATGTTTTTCGTAACGTCGAATAGTTGATCGGAATAAACGACTTTTTCTTTAATGAATACCATTATTAAAATATTTAGCGAGAAAACCGATACAAAATCGTTCATACGACGTTTAATCTAGGTTGTATATTATTTGTTACGATTTTCTGTACCGACGTGTAATACTTCTTTTTTTGAGAATGATATTGCTTTGTTAACATTAAAAAAGTTGCATTAAAATTAAAAATGATCTATTATTAGTTGCATTATCTACCGTTAAAAATGCGTTTCATTTTGCTACATAGACCGGTTATTCGACATTTAAATTTTTAAAAATTTTAAATGAATAGAATTTTATTGTGCTTAGTTTTATCGTTCCAATTATTTTAACTAATCTAGTTTTAATGTGTTACGAATGTACTCGTATATGGGAAAAGTTAAATTTTTTATAGTGAGGAAGAGTTTAGGATAGCTGATGATATTTTGTGAAACACTTATGTTTTTATTTTCGTCGGTACAATGAGTTTATTATATTATTTAAAACAATAGGCATCCCTAGTATTGATAAAAATGGTAAATATAATTTCACAAACTGAAGTACTACGTGAGAAGAATGTAAAAGGAATGAAAACGCTTTTACTTTGGAAGGGAAATATTGTGCGCGCGCGATTACGATGAAGAGAGGTAGGGAGAGAGATGGATAGAACGAAAGGAAAATTCATTTCATGTAAATAAAATAAACCAAAGGAAATAGTTTAGCATGAAACAAGTTCATATTTTTTTTTCTCAATTACGTCCTTGAATGAATATGTTTTAAAACTGTAATAAAAAAATTAGGGAACTTTTAGATATAGTAGATGTCAAATTCACGGTAGGTTTTTTTAACTTCAGTCGTTATACGTGGACATTAACGAATTAACATTTAAATAAAATTTGCGTTGATGTTTTATTGCCGCCAGAATTATTATACCAGACATTCAAGAGAGCGAGTGAGTTAATGTTGCATTTACCCACTCCTTTAAATGTTTAAAAAAGTGCTAGAAAGTAAACTTCATTACCTCACATCGTAAAAACTTGTGTGCATTTCAGAAACTCCCTTAATTGTGTTTTGAACGAGTTACAGTGTGTTTAAAAAATGTCAGTGAAATAGTTTTATATTCTTAAGTGTCTTTTTACAAATTCGCTGTGTATGTTACAACATTAATTAGCGATTCTAACATCGACTTATCGTAGTCCTTGATTCTTTGTTTAATTTGTAATGAGCGATGTTTCCTTTCACCGTTTGAAAAACATTAGTTCCTTGTTATTTACTGAGTATTAGTATTTTGCGTTTAGGCCTTCGCGTTCCGTACGAGTGTTTACCCTACGAAAAGTTCGATTACTGTATTTTAAAAAACTTCAATACTGTATTTTACATCATATCTGTATTTCATTTTTCTGATCTATTTTGAAAATTTGATTTTTGACGTGACTTTTCCTAATCTTCTTAAATAATTATCGATTACAGTTGTAATATTTTGATCATTATCATATATTATGCCTTATATTAGCCATGCCTTTCATTCGACGGAAAGAAACGTATGATTAAGAGCTATGAAATTATCAATTGTCCACTAACAGTAAACGTTCACTAATATTTTAGGTAAAATTTCTATGATAATAAATAAATAATAAATTCAATTCAGTTATCATCTGATTCCGAGAAATCAGCAGTGCTGTGGTATTAAGACATACAATCAGAGACTTAATTTTGTTTTCTATTATGTTATCTAATTCCCAATAATCAATAATCGTGCGTTATTATCAGCTAAATCGGTATCAGACTGTCAAACCCACCGGGTTGGTCTAGTGGTGAACGCGTCTTCCCAAATCAGCTGATTTGGAAGTCGAGAGTTCCAGCGTTCAAGTCCTAGTAAAGCCAGCTATTTTTACACGGACTTGAATACTAGATCGTGGATACCGGTGTTCTTTGGTGGTTTTTCAATTAACCACACATCTCAGGTATGGTCGAACTGAGAATGTACAAGACGCTACACTTCATTCACACTCATACATATCATCCTCATTCATCCTCTGAAGTATTATCTAAACGGTAGTTACCGGAGGCTAAACAGGAAAAAGAAAAGAAAGGTATCAGACTGTCAGACATGGTGTCAAACTAATGGTATAACTCAAGTCGTACAGACACAAATCTAGGAATACACTACACTCACTTTCCAATAAACTTAATTATATTAACTTTAAATAGAGTAAATAAATAACAGAAACATAAAAATTGAACACGAGAACAAAAGATCTGAAAAGATCAAGCGTTTAATAGAACTAAGAAAGCAACATTATAGATTACGCCACTAATATATTATACGGTGACTAGTGTTGTATATTAGATATGGCCGCGTTGAGAATCGGCACTGATACGCGGGACGTGACTAAGCAGAATCATGACGAACTCTTTCACACAAACGCAACTTTTGTTTATTCTTTATTCTATTAGCAAACTGAATACGCATAGTATTTCTTTTGTTCTTGGTTTCCTTGGTTCTAGTTTTTTCCCCCGATTATTTTATGAGTAGCTGTTGCAGTTGTTATGCTTTCTTTAATCTCTTCCGTCCTTCTTTCATACTACTCAGTCATCAATATTTTCAGTTCTCTGACTTCTTCTTCCTCCTTCTGTTTTTCTATACACCATTTTTTCTGGGTAACTCTTTTGTATTTTGCATTTTTTATTTATATCTTTAGTCACCTCAAAATATGTGTTTGTGACTGTCATTTTACTTTTCGCAAAAATCCAGCATTCTCTTTCCTTTGTCATTCATCTACCAAGCCCAAAATTTTCCATCCATTTCCTCTTATTATTTTCTCCGACCGATGCATTGAAGTCACCCATTATAATGAGATCGTTTATTTACTTGATTAACTTCATAAATTCATCAATTTGCTCATATATTTCTTCTACCCTCCTCTATGAATCATGAGACCTTGCCGTTGGTGAGGGGGCTTGAGTGCTCAGGGATACAGAGTAGCTGGACCGAAGGTGCAACCATATCGGAGAGGTATCTGTTGAGAGCCAGACTAAGGAATGATTCCTGAAAGAGGGCAGCAGCTCTTTCAGTAGTTGCTAGGGGCGTGAGTCAGGAGGACTTAAACGGCCGTATCAACATCACTCAGTCCTCTGAGTACTGCGCAGCTGAAAGCAATGGAAAACTACAGCTGCTTTTTTTTTTCCAAGAAAATGTGGCTCTGCATTTTCACATAACAATAATGGAGGCGCCTTCCTTGGTAAAATATTCCGGAGGTAAAATAGTCCCCCGTTCGGATCTCCGGGTGGGGACTACTAAGGAAGGGGTCACCAGAAAATTAAAAAATAACATTCTACGAGTCGGAGCGTGGAATGTTAGAAGCTTAAAAAAGGTTGGTAGGCTAGAAAATTTAAAAAGGGAAATGGATAGGGTGAATGTGGATGTAGTAGGAATTAGTGAGGTTCGGTGGGAAGAGGAAGGCGACTTTTGGTCAGGTGATTTTAGAGTAATTAACTCAGCGTCAAATAATGGGCAGGCAGGAGTAGGTTTCGTGATGAACAAGAAGATAGGGAGGAGAGTGGAGTATTTCAAAACGCATAGCGATAGAATCATTGTAATAAGGATAAAATCAAAACCTAAACCGACAACGATTGTTAACGTTTATATGCCTACAAGCGCCCATGATGATGATGAGGTAGAGTGTGTATACGAAGAGATTGATGAAGCAATTAAACACGTAAAAGGAGATGAAAATTTAATAATAGTTGGAGATTGGAATGCAAGCATTGGAAAAGGCAAGGAAGGAAATATAGTGGGTGAATACGGGCTGGGCAAAAGGAATGAAAGAGGGGACCGACTTATAGAGTTTTGCACGAAGTATAATTTAGTAATTGCCAACACCCAATTTAAAAATCATAATAGAAGAATATACACTTGGAAAAAGCCAGGCGATACTGCAAGGTATCAGATAGATTATATCATGGTTAAGCAAAGATTTAGAAATCAACTCGTTGACTGCAAAACTTACCCTGGAGCAGACATTGATAGCGACCATAATTTGGTGATAATGAAATGTAGATTGGGGTTTAAAAACCTGAAGAAAAGGTGTCAGATGAATCGGTGGAATTTAGAGAAGCTTGAGGAAGAGGAGGTAAAGAAGATTTTTGAGGAGGACATCGCAAGAGGTCTGAGTAAAAAAGATAAGGTAGAAAATGTAGAAGAAGAATGGGAGAATGTTAAAAAGGAAATTCTTAAATCAGCAGAAGCAAACTTAGGCGGAATAAAGAGAACTGGTAGAAAACCTTGGGTTTCAGATGATATATTGCAGCTGATGGATGAACGTAGAAAATATAAGAATGCTAGTGATGAAGAAAGAAAAGGAACTATCGGCAATTAAGAAATGCTATAAACAGGAAGTGCAAACTGGTGAAAGAAGAGTGGATTAAAGAAAAGTGTTCAGAAGTGGAAAGAGAAATGAACATTGGTAAAATAGACAGAGCATACAGGAAAGTTAAGGAAAATTTTGGGGTACATAAATTAAAATGTAATAATGTGTTAAACAAAGATGGTACACCAATATATAATACGAAAGGTAAAGTCGATAGATGGGTGGAATATATTGAAGAATTATACGGAGGAAATGAATTAGAAAATGGTGTTATAGAGGAAGAAGAGGAAGTTGAGGTGGATGAAATGGGAGAAACAATACTGAGATCTGAATTTAAGAGAGCATTAAAAGATTTAAATGGCAGAAAGGCTCCTGGAATAGACGGAATACCTGTAGAATTACTGCGCAGTGCAGGTGAGGAAGCGATTGATAGATTATACAAACTGGTGTGTAATATTTATGAAAATGGGGATTTTCCATCAGACTTCAAAAAAAGTGTTATAGTTATGATACCAAAGAAAGCAGGGGCAGATAAATGTGAAGAATACAGAACAATTAGTTTAACTAGTCATGCATCAAAAATCTTAACTAGAATTTTATACAGAAGAATTGAGAGGAGAGTGGAAGAAGTGTTAGGAGATGACCAATTTGGTTTCAGGAAAAGTATAGGGACAAGGGAAGCAATTTTAGGCCTCAGATTAATAGTAGAAGGAAGATTAAAGAAAAACAAACCAACATACTTGGCGTTTATAGACCTAGAAAAGGCTTTCGATAACGTAGACTGGAATAAAATGTTCAGCATTTTAAAAAAATTAGGGTTCAAATACAGAGATAGAAGAACAATTGCTAACATGTACAGGAACCAAACAGCAACAATAACAATTGAAGAACATAAGAAAGAAGCCCTAATAAGAAAGGGAGTCCGACAAGGATGTTCCCTATCGCCGTTACTTTTTAATCTTTACATGGAACTAGCAGTTAATGATGTTAAAGAACAATTTAGATTCGGAGTAACAGTACAAGGTGAAAAGATAAAAATGCTACGATTTGCTGATGATATAGTAATTCTAGCCGAGAGTAAAAAGGATTTAGAAGAAACAATGAACGGCATAGATGAAGTCCTACGCAAAAACTATCGCATGAAAATAAACAAGAACAAAACAAAAGTAATGAAATGTAGTAGAAATAACAAAGATGGACCACTGAATGTGAAAATAGGAGGAGAAAAGATTATGGAGGTAGAAGAATTTTGTTATTTGGGAAGTAAAATTACTAAAGATGGACGAAGCAGGAGCGATATAAAATGCCGAATAGCACAAGCTAAACGAGCCTTCAGTAAGAAATATAATTTGTTTACATCAAAAATGAATTTAAATGTCAGGAAAAGATTTTTGAAAGTGTATGTTTGGAGTGTCGCTTTATATGGAAGTGAAACTTGGACAATCGGAGTATCTGAAAAGAAAAGATTAGAAGCTTTTGAAATGTGGTGCTATAGGAGAATGTTAAAAATCAGATGGGTGGATAAAGTGACAAATGAAGAGGTATTGCGGCAAATAGATGAAGAAAGTAGCATTTGGAAAAATATAGTTAAAAGAAGAAACAGACTTATAGGCCACATATTAAGGCATCCTGGAATAGTCGCTTTAATATTGGAAGGACAGGTAGAAGGGAAAAATTGTGTAGGCAGGCCACGTTTGGAGTATGTAAAACAAATTGTTGGGGATGTAGGATGTAGAGGGTATACTGAAATGAAACGACTAGCACTAGATAGGGAATCTTGGAGAGCTGCATCAAACCAGTCAAATGACTGAAGACAAAAAAAAAAAATTTCTTCTACTTCTTCATCTTTAATATTTTCTTTGTGTTTAACCTTCGGGTCCACCGTTAGGTATTGCTTCAGAGGATGAGATGAATGATTTGTAGCGTGTGTGAAAATGCCAGGCCTGACCGGGATTCGCACCCGGGACCTCCGGATGAAAGGCCGAGATGCTACCACTCGCGCCCCGGAGGCCGGCAGCCTTTAATATTGGTTAAAGGCAAGTTAACTGTTATTACATACAAGTCTGCAGGTTTGGCTTTGAGTTTAATCATAATAATTCTGTCGCTATGGTGGTATATGTTTAAAAAGTTGCTTTTCCATTTTCCTCTTCCTCTTAGAATTATTGCATTTCGTTTCTCCTCGATTTGGAATTGCCACTGTGAATAATTCTAAAATTCCCAGATATAAAGTCTCCATTTCCGTCCCATCTCGTTTCAGAGATACCTAAGATATCTTGTTCTGAGTTCTTCATTGCCATCTTGACTTCTAGTTTTCCATCTTTTAAGATCATTTTAACAGTTCATGTTCCCGTTCTGAAACCTCTTTTCAAACTTTTCTTTTCACAGCCTTATCCAAGTCATTTCTGTTCGGAGAACCGATTTGCGGAATTGAAACTCCGGAAAATTTTGTATTGGACGTAACAATTTTTAAACTTGGGAATCCGATGTGTGATAATTAATGCAGTAGTTTCTCGTGGCCTGCATTCTCATGTCGTTGACCATGTTAATGGTTCTTCCGCCTTTATGGATAATTTCTCAGCCCTGATACAAGAAGGCGCCCGTTCATCCGTTCTTGTCAGGCCGTCGGGCTTGATAAGAACTTGATAAGGAGGACTTCTTATATCGGGAATCACTCGGTCATCATTGCTTCATTAATAGAAACAGGGTCCATCAAGCATCTTGAAGATAAAGCTGAAAAATTTGAATGAGAGAGGCTCTAAGAGACGCATCACTACTCCTTGTACCTTAGTATTTTGATAGAATTTAAATATGTTTATGCGTTTATGAAAAAGGCTCTTCTTTTACTCATTTGTTTAATAGTAAGTTTTAACAAAATAATATTTCTGTTTAATTCTTCATTCAGTTAAACAAAATAATTTTTCTTAATATTTGAATATTTTCAGCAGCGGTTTATATGATTTTTCAAAAAAAGAAAGGATTCTCGTAGTTTTTGAAGCTCTTCCTTTGTCTAGGCTGCCATTTAGAAAATATTGATCGAAGGGAGTTTATGCAGTGTCAGAGTTCTACCTAATAGATTCATTTAAAAAAAAAAATTGCAATCACTTTTAAAGAATTGCTATACAATTTTGTGTGTGTGTGTTGGGGTGATGGGGGGGGGGGGTATCGTGTACACACTGTCCTAGAGTACACCGAGGGAAGTACTGGTTTTCATTCAAAACTATTGTTTATTATTTTTTGAAATTATTTATTATATCAATAGATAAAATATTTTCTTTTATGGTAATCTTTAGGTTTTTCTTGTGGTTGAGCCTAAAAATTAGAAAATTTGTTTGACATTCTAACAATTTTAACTGTCGTTTCTAGGATTAAAATTACAAACTTTCACGACCGATTTATTCAAAGGTTAATAAAATCTAATAAATTTTTTGGGTATCGTTTTCCATATCTAAAGCAAATCCCATTAATTAGGTTTTTAATTTCTAAAAAAATATTGAATCTCCAATCGAATACCTGAAAACGGTAGTTTTAACATTTTAATTTGTTTATTATCGAGTACAAAGTAAACATTTTTCTGAGATTTTAAACATTTTAAGCATTTGTAGATGATGCTTTCAAAAATATCGAAAAGCTATTACTTTTTAGTTTAGTTTAAACCCGTTTACATTGTAAACTGTTTAGTTTTATAACTATTATTATTATTATTATAATTATTATTTACATCAATAAATGTATAAGTGTTATGAGATACAATTTTATTGTGTTCTGTACGATTAATTGTACTAAATTAAATTATTTTTTGAGGTGAGTTAAATATTTAAGCTGATATATTTAGATAACTTACATTTACAAATTATGAACTGCTGTTGTGTGCATTACAAAAGTCTATTTTAAAGTTTGATAGGTTCAAAAAGTAAAGTAGATATGCTTTACTTTTGATCTAAAGCTTCCTTATCGAGTAGAACAGGATATGCTGCTAAACAACCGTACGCGATTGTCTTGTCGTGGGCTCCTGTAGTTTATTCGCCCGAATTAATTTGTATCAGTCGGGTAGTTGTTTTCATTCAAGGTCGTATTGGTTTAATCGAACGAAGTATCTACGGTCATGGTGAATAATATATGCAGAAATTTAAACGTGTTAGCTAATTCATTCGACATTCAATCTGAAACGTGATGATAGCCATTCGCTTTTATTTAGCCGCCGTCACTTGTGGTGACTGCCGTAGTGGGTTACTTTCTATTTCTTTACCCGATAACTTATTTAAATATCATTTGTTTTTATAGAAGCGTGAATTATATTTAACCGAGTGAAGATTTGATAGTGTAATTGTAAGAATTATATGTGTTATCGTTATAAAAAATTGTAGTTGTTTTGTTCTTATAGTAATGTGTAGGGCTGGAATTTTGTAAAATAAAGGAAGATAATTCATTTCCTTTCATTCCATCCAGAACCAAAGAGCTATAAAATGCCGGTATCGTATTATGGTTGTTAATTTTATAACCCTGTCTAGGATAAAGAAATCTTGCCCGTTAGTATATTTATTTTTTATGTATACATTTTAGAAGAACATATGGATTCTTAAATAGATATATGCATTTTTGTAGGTTCTTTTGAACTCATGGTTACATCGGAAGCAACTATCAGTTTTAATATTTAGAATTTGAAACGGCAGTTATTTATATAAATATTTTTTGAGATGTTGATGTTTCAACTTCTTTATAAATTTTTGTATTTACAAGAACTAAATCCGAAAGAAAAAATAAATTCCTATATATATGTGTGATGCCAATTATTTCTATTATAATAAAAACATAAGTGTGAGAAGATAAATTTAAATTTTGAAAACAGTTCTTAATGTTCGTGTGTACACTATTGTTATTCAGACGTTATTTATTGTTTTAAGAATAGTGGGAAAGTAATACGTAAAGGAAATTAAGGATAACTGGAACAAATTTTCCCAAGATGATAGTAAAGAAGACAAGTTAAGATGTTAAATGAAAGATATTTATAGTAACGTGTAGTGAATTTATTAGTAATATGAAATATTGTACGAGTTCTAGTCAGCTCTTGTTAAACTTCTAATGTAAACTCAAACATTTCCATTTACTATTAACGTGGGATTTCAGGTTAACTGTTTTAACATTATCTTCTGGTCTTCCGCATTGTTGCTTTTCTTCGTATGACCTCCAGGAGATCAGTTTTTTCTACCGGTCGGTCAGCAGTATAGTTTTCATTGTATTAACAGTATTTTTTTACGATTATCTTCGATTTCTCATTTTTTTTTAGAACAACCACTAAAATATCAATCGCTTTTTTTTCCATAAAAATTTATGATTGAAATCAACTTTTTACTTGAATTTGCATGAATTACGGTTATTAATACTTAGTCGCTTAATGAATTTAACGGTTTCATTTAAACCGTTAAATTCCGCGTTATCGTTATAACAGAAATCATCTCTAGAAAAAACGTACACAGGGGAGGAAAGAATTAAGGATGGCGGAAAACGGTGGACGGTGGTAAAGGAACGATCTATTCGTATAGGGACTGTGAAACGAGATGAGACAAAAGATACTGTCCGAAGATTCTTCAGGCCCCTCCGGACATAAAGCATTTATCCCGATCACAATCCTTTGAAGATCAAAATATCTTTACCAGTGGTGGAAGTAGCGCTTCACTGGTTAAATATTTTGTTTGGACAGGCTTTATTATGCTATAATTAATAGATTTTCCTCCGGATAACGATGCGCGACTTGACTGAAACTCAGGCTTCCTTTCGCTCATCCTCGAAGTTATAATTTACAAATATCCAAATATAGATCTAAACGGTACAACCGTTATGGAGGACCGTGTTAACACCGTTCACTAATTATTTCTGTAACTGGAGGATCTGGTATTCTTTCTAAAAGATTTTTTAACGCTTACACATTGGTCATGGAGATTCATTTTAGTGTTTAATTTCTATTTATACATCATAAGAAAATCATACCTTGCGGCGGAAAGGTTCATTCTAGTAACCATCCTGGGCATCATACTACTAATTTTTTGTGTTACTGTACCAGAATTTCTGTAAGATTCCTCTTTAAAATAGTATAGAATTGTTATAGGGGTTTTTGTGAGATGTCGGTCAGTTGTGCTCGTCTAAAAAAGAACCCTGTCGATTGCGTCCCTCATAGGAAATTCTTACTTGCTATTCCGAAAAATTTATCATAATAAGTATAATGTATCTTTCTTTAATAATCTATGGTTTTAATATCCCACTGAAAAGCAAAACCATATTTTACACGTATTAGTGATCAACAGTTATAGATATTCTTTGGAAGGAACTACAGTATATGTTTGTCTAGCCACTTATATCTCTACTCACTATTCTAGTGAGATATCTCATCTCACTATTATCTAGATGTAAATGACAACCCTTGATCTTCACTGAAGGCCAACAACTTTTGCAGCACCATATCTTGCAAATTCTAAGTCCAGAAACGTTTCCTCAGGATCAAGGGACAAATTATCCGCTTCGCAATTCGCGACAGTTGTATTAACGTTTCGGTATAAATGCACTAGTCTTTGTCGGACAATAGAAAATAAGTACATACACATAAATACTCTTTACATATCCATGTATTATGAATTTCTGTTTGAAAATTTTTGGGCTACTTTTAAATTACCATTAACATAGAGTTAGACATATTACACAGAATTTCTAAATTTGTCATTGTCGGGAAACAACCAATTCCTTTTTCTGGGTCGCCTAGATTAATCCAACGTCCCCAGTTGATAACGTTTCTACGCCTCCATTATTTATCAATTCTCTCTGTAAGAGTTTGTCGGCCTGCATGTAATAACTTCAGCTGCATTTCTTTTCACAGAATCTGCTATTTTATGTCTGTAAATTACATCTTCTTCCAAACGTGCATGAGTGTGTTGAAAAATTTTTGTAATTTTATTTCCCAAATCAGTTTTTAAGCAACACTTAGAAGCATTTGTAGTTTGCATGCCCTGAATTCCGTCCATCAGATGTTTGTGAAATCTGAATTTATAACTACCACCTACAAAGATTGGTTTACCCTTCTCACTTTTTATAAGTTCCATGATCTATACACTACACTTGCTACATACTACATTAATTTGACAACTAAATGAGGTATAAATCCCGAAATAGGTATAAATACAAGAAGCAGGTGAGGGAGAGTGTTGAACCGTTCTTGTTGTTAGCAGTAACGGGAATGCAATTGATCGGTTTGAATAAAGGAGTCAGGTAGCGATGGACAAAATTGACCGAGCCCGGTTTTGTAGACGGTTGAGAACGCTTATGGGAATCGTGGATTAGGCTTAGACTTACTTATTTCTCATCGGTTTCGTTGGAGGTTCGCCTCTCATTATCGTTCCTTCGAAGGATTGCTGTCTTACAGATCTTGGTGATAATACTTTTCAGCTCTTGATGAAAAGTTTGCAAAAGCCAAACAAAAATATTACAAGAAAATATCGCAGAATAATAAAAGGGTTGCGGGTTGCAACATTCCAGAACTAGATAAACGTTTTGAGTGATTTGTACCGTCCCGCACTAAATTAACTTTACAATTTGGTCATTTCATGATCAATTAAAAAAGTAGGTTGATATTCGGATTCACGTATTTATTATATTTTTATTATGACGAAAATGTTGGAACTTGTTGCACACCACGATAAGTTTGAACGGAAGTGATTGACGTAGGAAAAGGAAGAAAGAACAAAAGAGAAGTGGCGCGGGACTGCTTACGAACATCGATCTGAAATTCTATTTTCCAAGTCAAATCATAATGCTTCAATTCTTTATAACTCTTCACCGCTAATATTTAAATCATAATCATCACTAAAATCACTATTATCGCTAGCGCCGTTTACGTTAATAACGACATTTCCAATGACATTATCAGTTAAAGGTTGCCGAGAAAAATAAAATGTTTCTATTTTCTTGAAATGATAGTAGCTTGATTTTCATTCGGCGTTAATGAATTTGGGTATTCAATTAATGAAAAAACTAATTTAAAATTAACACTTTTTCGCGACTTATTCTTTTAAAATCGCCGAAATTCTTTAAATCTGTTTTAGTTTCGGAGAATAAGGAAGCAATCTCAAATCACTGTGACCTTTTTCGGCTAAAGTAATGTAACACGCGGCTTATGTCGTTTTACTAAACAGTACAGTTCTGGTATCAACATTGTACTCGTAAATGATACGTTATTTTGTATAAGCCTATCGATCAAGTCTGCTTTTTGCATGTTCGAATTCGTACTTCGGTTTAGATGCACGTTATATTACAAAGTATTTTTATATATGACGATGACTGAGTTACCCACCGTTCGTAATTAACAAAATTCAAACCGTCGTAGATAATATTATCGTCATAGATAATCTCCTGTTTTGGTAACAAATATAAATATGAGAAGCGCATTCTTGACAAAATCATTTTCGGAACCAGTATGAACAATCTAAGTACGCTTCCTCTTAGAAATCGGAGCAGTAAGGTTGCGGTTAGAGTCGTCACCATACGATATTGGTTTGGCATGACTGGCATGTACATAGGATTCGTTCGTGTAAATTTAAAGTCTGTTTTGGTTCCGGTGCTCTTTAATAGCTCTTAAGTAAGTAGCCTCCATCCCGATTTTCTAATTTTTCGACTAAAAGTTTTTTATTATCTATAAGTTTTTCGATTTGAACCCCGTGTTTTTAATAAACCGCCATTAAGACCAAAGGTTTTCTTGAAAACTGATTTTCTCTTTTACGACCGGTAGTAGAACAGTAACGAATTTACCTTAATGAATGTAAAAACAATCAATTTTTTCACGATTGACACTTTTATTAAGTTATCCACGGATGTTTTAGTTTTTTAGTGTTTCGATGTTCTTTTAGGAATGAAAAGCCAGGTTTTTGCTTCATTTAAAATGTTTTGAACGCTACCGAGTGAAATTCCCTTAGCATTTGTCCGTTGCTGAACTTGTTTAAGAATGATCGGTCTATCTAGTGCCTCCTTTGTCACGAAGTAAAAACATGAAACACAACTTCTCTCGTCTGGCTACGGTTTACGCCCCCCCCCAACATTTTTGCTGTGTACTACACTACTTTCACTTTCCACGATGATAGAGTGGTGTTATTAATGCTTTCGTATGTAAAATTTATTGTAGTCTAAAGATACAAAATCCTTAAAAAAAATTGTAAAAATTAAATAATCGGAACGACGCCGATAATTTTCATAAATAAAACACAACATGATGTTTTCAGAAAACTAATACAATAAACTCACTCAGACACGTACACGTATATAGACGCAGTGCAACCACACTACGATAGCGAGGAAGTAACTGAACGAATGTATACCCCTACCGCCGAAAATGTGTTGTGTCTATGGAAACGTTTCAAGAACAAACTTACTGTGGTTTACAACAATACTCTATGTATCATTAGTTTATATCATCTAGCTTTATATGATTTTTTTTTCTATGGATGCAGTAATAAATAACTACTGCTTGAAAATGCGGCAGAAGAATTTTTTACTGAAAAATATATAATTCATACGAGCAGCGGGAGTCGATTGTCAAAAATGTGAACTAAACTATCTGTATATACTATATAACTATCAGTATAAACTATCAGTATATATACTATACCTCAATCTTACATACAGCAAACTAGTTTTTTACATTTTTTAAGTTAATTTTTCGTTTTAGAATTTCAATTTAAAAAATAATTCTGAAAATTAGTCATTCTATAAGGAACCTTTCCCGACTACTAGTGTAAATTAAAGACAAAAGATGAATTTCCATGAAACATTTCTTTCTTAATTTAAAATTCTTAGTCTTGATTATCATTCGATTCTCCTATTTCATCACAACAGGTCTCATACAAAATTGATTAATTTTAATTAAAATAAAAGTTCTATTTTTTTGATTATTTAAATTAAATAGAAGTTTTTATAAAATAATCACGAACTTATCAATAAACTTATAATAATAACCGTACATTAAAAAGTTTAAAAAAATACAATATACAGTAAAAATTCAACATTTAAAAAATTTATTTATCACTTTTATTGCGTAAAAATTTGAACTATAAAGAAAATTGTTTCTGAAAATAAAATAACATTTTTGTTGGTCTTCCTCACTGTTTGGAATGACGTAATAGTAAATAATTTCACACTTTATGACACTCGTGCGTTACAAAACGGGTAGTGAGTTTTATCTTGTTTGAAAGTTAATGAAATTTTTGTTTTATAAGAAGCAATCTGTTGAGACAGTCTTTATGCAGGCGCGAGTACATGAAAAATCAAATACGTCCTAAATTCACGACCGCTCTCTCAAAACGCACGTGACTAACAAATTTAATGACACATCTAGTAGCGCGTGCTTTTATAAAACGTATAATGGAATTTTACAAGATGAAAAACTGTCGCTAAAAAGTCTCCAAAAATGTTTCTATTATGCAGCATTAAACGAAAGATTGTAACTATAAAATTTCATTTTCATAAATATCACATAATATTAGCCACACATAACATCGCAAAAGAAATAAAGTTTCGTAATCTATAGTAATAATATCGAAGTACGGGAACTTCCTGTAATCCTTAATTGTCTTTAAAATTTTATATAGCTACACGTGTGATAACAGTCGCTTATATCGTTTCTTACGAGTCTGAGAACAAAAAACGCAAATAATCAGGGGTGGTCTATGAATATAAATTTAATCGATTGTTGGCGAAAATTTTGTCTATATACGTAAGAAACAGAAATTCAATAATACTCGTATCAAGATTTCCAAGGTAAAAGATGCTTCTTATACTTTTTAATACTGAAAAATAAACTTAGTTTTTATTGAAAGATCTTATGAAATTACGGGAAATTTTACGGGATCTTACGGGAATTTTTTTTTGTATACGATCAGTTAAATAATTAGCATCCTGTTACATTTGCAGCGAGCGTTAAGTCTCTTTGTCGTTTTTTGACTAAGCGAAGTCGAACAGGCAGCAAATGAGTGCGTTCAACCATGACGATATATACGAGTATATTGTTTAAAAAAAAGCAGTCAATATTGGGATATCTCGAACGTAATAGCTCAGTCGATTGACTAGCTGAATATCTCAAAAAGATGTTATATCTTTTATAACGACTAATATGCACACTCAACGTAGAACATATAAGTACGTGCATATAAACTATATTGTTATTACTTTTAGAAAGAGCTACTTTTCCACAAACTGATTAAAAACTCTATTTAAAAATGAAAAATTGAATGTCTTAAATTCGTTTTACACGTCCGTAACCGATCTTGATCGCGAACAATTTTATAAAAACTGTGAGTTGACGCTGCATACTTTATGATGCACTTTATTATCAAGTAAATAAAGCAAAAATACGAAAATATACTTCTACCGAATGAAATAAAAATAACTACATTTCGGTTTATAATAATGTTTAAAAAATTTTTGAAGCCGTTTGTTACAATTTTTAATTTTCATGTTCCATATTATTTTCATATTTCCATTAAGAATATTATAAAAACTAAAGACTTCATAATTTTTAATGAAAACAAGTCGAAAATCTTCTGTGTTTGTTTTTTTTAAACCTTAGCGAGATTGTGATAAAACTTGTAGTATGATAAAGAGAAATGATCAAGCCTTTATCGCACATAGCTCGGGCGTAAAAGGAAGGCTAAAGAAAAAAACCTATGTTTTTATCTTGAATCTTTCATCTTCTTTTCTAATAACAAGCTATCCGATACTATAAAATACGTAAGTAGTCCGTTTTTCTCTAATTTTAATCTGTCTTCAAAAAAAAATTGTAAACGATTCGATACTTTAGATTTACCATATAAAAAAGCTATGTTTAACAGATAAGAAAAAAATGAACAGAAACGAGCGAGAAAACCAGAAAATTTATCTCCTGTATTTTTTTAATCTTGTGAATAGAAGAACAGTTAAGTATTAATGGTGAAATTTGGTAGCGGAGTAACAATTGAAGAAGAGAAAATAAAGGAGGGTAGATTCCCTGATTTTATTGTTTATTTAGCGGCGACTGAAAAAGAGTAAGAATAAAAACTGAACATTATGACCCAATTAATAGGAGAAAATTTCAGTCTGAAAATATATTATTGTAATGGAAAAGGATGCCGATTAGACTAAGACGACTTTGTATACATACTTGAAGCGTTTGGTATTAAGGCGGTAAAATTTTAAAGACAGACTTCGTAAGAAAGATATATTACAAGCGGTTTAGTTCTAGAAAAAACCGCGTTCATGAAGAAAAGTTACAGAAAGTTACTGCAATCAAACGTAACTACAGAATGGGAAAGAGATTTTTTTTAAATATCTGTGTTGATTATGCCGCTTCATCTGAAAGATAATCGGACTGTAGAAAAGCCCGGAAGGAAAAGAATATATTCAAGTCGAAATTTTTGGCCCTTAATGTGTAAAATTAAGTTTAACTCTACAGGTTTATCTCGCGAGCGCGTATTTTCTTTAAATAAAATGAGGATATTGTATCGTAGTTATTACGACTTTCTTTATGACTGTCAGAATATTTCACGGGTTATTATTAAATATTCACTTGGCCGTTTCTTATGAAAAGTAGCTGTAGAAAATTCTTACTATATAAGAAACACAGGAAGTACTGATATTTCATTATTTAATATGATAGAATAAACTTATGAAATTTTTCTTTATATTGTCATGACATTATGCGACATATTAGATTAGATTTCTTCCTGTACGCTTGTCATTCTAACCTAGATAGCAGGATCATATTTACCTTCTTGCGACAATTTCATCTAATAATAATCTTTTATACATTTCATATAAAAGATTGCGCTTCTTTATGATTAAAAAAATATGTGGTCATTGAGTGTTTTGAGAGGAAGGGCGAACTCTGTACGTATATTATCTCACCTTCTATCGGGTACTCGGTTTATCCCCGATGACCAGTTATTTGTCTTCGGATTTCGCGCTGAATGCAGTTGTAGCTGGCTACATACAAACCCGGATCGGCAGACCGAGATGCACTGTTATTTAAAATCCGAGAACAGAACGGTTAACGGGAATTATGATTTTTTTCTTACGTTGACAACCGTTTAAAGTCGTCGATCGTTTTTTTAAATTTTTTGTGAAGATAATGAAACTTATTTTGTTTAACTATTTTTTATAGTTGCCGGAGATCTTCGGTTCGTCCCGGGATCGTCCGACAGGTCTTGATGGCTACGTAAAATATCCGTTAAATATTTCCGTAATTACACGTACAATTCAAATTGTTTACTATTACAGTAAAAGCAAGTTAAGAGATCTATTTATTATTTTCTTTAAACGTTCTATCTTTAACTTCGTTTTAAATAGTAGTCTGTGCGATGAACGAATGAATGAATCGATTTTAATTGCTTAGACTTACGCTGTGTTAATATTTCAACTCTTATCTTTCCTTCTCTCTATATCGGAATAAAAAACTTAAACGAGTGAAACAATGATTAAAGATAAAAAGAATTTATTCGCTACGTTTTATCTTAATAATTTTGGAGTAGTTACGTGCTATAGCGTTAAGTACTGTATAAATAAAATTGATTTTTAGTAATCTTTTTTAACATTCTTTCGTATACATTATCGGTACATTGCTTCAGTTTAAACTTTTTTTTTTAATAAATACTTCAACGATACTCTTTATGGTAAATTAATGCTGTTTTACGGTAAGGAAAAGGGGTATTCGTGTAAAGAATTTATGAATTACTTATTGATATTTTCTGTCGCATTGTAAAATATTATCTCAAAAAGGAAAAGAAATTTATAGCTGCGAATAATTTTCTTTTATTTACTTTATCATGTTCGTGTTGATCTGATACTGAAGCTTTTTCTTCGCTATTATTATTTTTTGCGGTGTTAAAAATTATTGAAAGCGTTTCGCGTAGCGTTTATTGTAGCATCAAGGAATACTCTTCCCATTCTTTTGCACGTTTTACGTATAAAAAATTAATTTACATCGACCTAGAAAATTTTATAAGTACTTGAAAAAATATTTCTCCGAATATTTTGTAATTTTTCCACGTTAAAATTGTGTATGTATTGTGGCAATCTGAGTTTAGATTTTCAATATTTGTTTAAAATAAATCGTATTTATCGGGATAAATGAATATCGTAACATCCGATCGCGTTACCCCTAAAACCGATCGGAATAAAATTGACCGTTTTTATAGATTTTAGCCGTGGTAGTTAACGTAGTAGAACGACCGAGTGATATATCGCAGAGGCTCGAGTTTGATTTTCGGCTTGGATTTGACACTTACTCGTTTCGCAAAGTTTATCTTATTGCTACAGACACTCAAAATATAGTAATAAAACTATCTGTTCTTAAATAAAAACCGGTCCTTCATTTCAGTTTTGTTACTTCGAGTGTAAAGTCATCATCAGAAGTTTGTGATCGTATTTAAGTAAGTAGCGAATATTTATTGTGCAGAATTTTTTTAGTTTTAGTTAAGAGACGTAAAAATTATTGCTGCAGTCGATCAGCGGAACAATAAAACTTAAATTAGTTCTAATAACACACTAGTATCTTGTTTAACAAATGTTAATTTTATCTTCATTTAAATGTTTTTTATTCGGTTTCAAAGACGTGCGGCGGCGGTTCCGTTTTACTTCTTTTTTTTCTACTTCCGGTTTTCTTTATACGTTGGCAACGGTAAATAACCTGTTAATCTGATTTTGACTGAGAGATTTATTTATTAGTCACTTTTTTTTTACTGAATATTATGAAAAATTTTCTAGAAATTTTTGTTATTAAATAAAAATAACAAAATTTTGTTATAGGAATGTAATTTGGTTGTATTGTCATTCGACTGCTTGATGAACTTTTAAAATCCAGGAAGAGTTTTCACGATACACAAATTGACTGTTAGTTCATTTTTTGAGTCCCTTTAGCATGAATCTGTAAACTGTTGATATTCAGTAAATCAAAATTGAAACTTTTCAAACTATTAAAATTTTTCTATAAAAGTGCTTCAAATGTTAACTATAACCGTTGTTACTTGAAAGTAAAAAAATAACATACACCTCTCTCAAACTATACGATAGAATCATTTTTATGCAACAACAAATATTTCGGCATCTGGAAAAAATTATTTTGCTCCCATTTTTAATTTTTTAATTAATTATTGATCTATTTAATATTATTTAAAACTTTATTTACTAAAAAAAAAGCTATTCATATGTTTTTAATCCCTATTTATTATGACTTAAACCTTTTCTGATTTATTAATTTTGTATTTCAAGTAGCTGTGATGATCAAGGTTTTTCACATTTTTCTTGATCTGTCCAGACAAATACTGAGGCAGCTCTTTTTCATGTACATCAAGTACTAGAAGTAATACCCGTTACCCGGGTAGAAAGCAAATCATCTATTACTACAGTTGTTTCATGATGCTGCCAAATTACGGTTCAAATCCACTTCGGCTTAAATATTACTGAAAGAATTTGACTCTTCATGTTGACGGTGAATCTCAAACACAGAGATAAAAAATAGACTTTTGTACAATTAAGTGTTTTATTTACCGTTTAAACGTTTTTTTTAAGTCTGTTTAAATTTTATTTTGAAAGCTTATTTTATTTTACGTTTAAATCATTTTTATTTTAAATAGAGGTACTATAGGTACTTACAGGTAGAGGTACTAAACGTAACCGTTCATAAGCAGTATAACAAAACGGCAAGAAACCTTCCTTTCGAAAAACTAAAAAAAGAAATACGGAGAAACATCGTAAAGAGGCTACTACTGAGCGTAAACAATGGGTTTTTGGAATTCAGCAATGCGGGAATAATTTTACGTTACATTTTTACCCTAAATTTTTCATCTTGTTTTCTTGAATTTTCCTGTGAAAATACTTTGAATATCCGAATGAAATCATATCGTGTATCATTACGTTCCAACAATTAAATATTAACTGTTGATGACCAGAATGATTAGAGTTGAAATCAATTTATTCGATGAGTAAGGCTTAAATGAAATCGATTTATTCGATGACTAAGTCTTAAATGTATGTACATACGCAAAGGAAAAAAGCATACGACTTGAATCTTAAACCTTGTTGGGAATCGGCTTAAAACCCGTTACTATTCATTATCACCATTATTCTAATTGTTTAAAACTTTTCAGTTATCACATAATTGTTATTCTCTATAAATTAACATGCAAATAACCGGATAATAAAAATAATACAAAATAGGACTCGGCCAATTCCTATTTAGATTCATAAATAAGAAAATTACAATTCTAAACAACTAAATATTTCTTACAATTTTTTAAACAACGGTTTTTTGTCCGATAATTTTGCGTAAAATTAAACCAGTGTTGAAGGAAAATACTCCTCGTATATTAGAATATCCGTATAAAAGAGCACTCAATGAGTGCTCTTTTATATGCGAATAAATTTTCAAGTATCTAGAGACTTTATTTCAGGCTCTATACAATTTGGAAAAATCGAATTTTTAAAAAAAATTTGGATTACAAAATTATTGTGCAAAATCTGTCACATCGATTTTGTTGAAATTTGGCATGTTTCTTTATCATATCAATAAGTTCTTTGGGCAAAATCTGAAGGTTCTATGTATAATATAAGTAGTCGAAAAAAATTTCCAAAAACCTCGTTTTTTCTTCATTTTTTTGAATTAGTGCTACTTCTGTATCAATAGTAACGTATTTTTCGATTTGCAACCGCATGATATTGTGTGTAAAATTTAATAACAAAACTTTCTTCTCTCTTGATCTTTTCTCTACAATGAACAGTTATCGTGTTATCTAGGCAAATACGAGAAAAAAATGTTTATATTTGCGATTTTTTTTCTTTTGTTTAATAAAACTTTATGCTCACCTCTTTCAACTGGCGCATAACGAAATAATAATTTGTTAGGATATTCTGGAGGCATCATATAGAAAAAGTCCAAATATGCCCGTTTTAAAACAGATACTGCCTGGATTACATACCGTAGATCATGTACCTTAGTGAATTTCAAAATTAATATATGTTTATAGCTTTTCAAACGATATTGTTAGTACTTAAATTTTTATTTTATTAAATCATGTGTAATATTTACAACAGATAAAGATCACACGCTTATTCGTTTCGCCTCTACTTCAAAGCGTCCTCTACAATCGTCTCTACTTCGAAGCGAAGTAGATGGACCTACTCGCAGTGAAATTTTAATTACTTGAGTAAAATTTGTTAATCTGGTAAGATCGTCGACCTCGGTTATGTCCAGTGCGGCTAATTTTGCTTTTTTAAAAAAAAAGTGAGAGATCTTGCAGCAGCACCGTTGTTATAGGTAAAGCAAAACAGTTAGCAGTTACTTCAGAATCCTTCATAAAAGAATCATTATTCCTGTAGCTTATTTAAATTATGTTTTTAATCTAAAAAAACAAAAAAAAATTTCGTTAGTCTAATACATAACACCTAAATCTGTTTCATAATTATTGTTTTTCGTGTAAATGTAGTGATAATACAAAATTACAATTTTAGCACGGTTAATTTTATTGATAAATTATTATGTTAATTTTGGCACTTTATCTATTAATATTTTAGTTAAAAAATTGGAACGAATTGAAAATTATAACCGACCCGTTCCCAATCAATTGGAATTATCGACGTTTCATTCCTCATTTCATATAGCCTACTACTGATGTGGCTGAAATAAATAATATAACTTTTTGTAATCGTTCAGATTAATGTCCAAAGTTTAAAAAAATATTCTTATCTGTTTTGAATACATATATAATTTTGAATAATTAATTTTTACTGTTTTAGTTTATTTTATTTATCTATATATAAAACAATATAAAGGTATATGTAAAAGAACATGTCTTGAGTGATTTATAATCTATGTCCAGCAAAATCTAGTGAATATAAATCGATGAAAATTTGTATACGCGTTCTTGTTACGGTAAGTGCGCTAAGAAAGGCATTTTTGAACTTCCGAATTTAAAAAGTTAAAACGAAATAAAAATGAAATTTACCATTTTTGTTACTTTTTCGAAAACACATGTAGATATTAGCACGTGTAATCTTTATGTGAGTATCTGAAACCCGATTTCTAGATTTTTAGAAATTCGACCTTGAAAGGGATGAAGAAAGCCAGAGGAAAAAAGGCGGTGAAGAGAGGTCCAAAATTTTGAACGATGGCAAATTTTCTCGGTTTCGACTATAATAAACGGGATATTCAGTAGATTTGGGCTTCGAAATACTCTTCAGATTAATATTTCAAAAATAATTTTCGGGTGATTTTAAATTCTGATTTTTTAAGGAGTGCGACGTTGTACAGCGTGGCGGCTCAACCAAAACAGCCAGTGTCACTATTACTTATGCAACGCGACTGTCTGCATTTGCCTCCAAAAAAAAAATAAAAAAATTAGAAACTAAGTACAAACACCTTCTACGGTGTTTTTCGGGCAAGCTGAAAACCGAACAGAATATATTTTTACCCGTTCGAAAGACGGATAACATCTATAATTACTGTTTTCAGATGGAGGCCGAATACCCACATTAATACCCACAATGGCCGAATTAATACCCACATTCTTCAAATCGCTCAAAGTTTCTGGTCTTGTACCCACCAAACTGTTGGTCTGAAGAAAATAGAATACACCGGTAATCTTTATACATTGAATAGGTGTTTTTGAATGAATTGACACCACATACATGATATTAAAATTACTTTATTTAGGCGTTCAACACGGTTGAATGCCTAGAGTGCACTGACTGACTGGCGCGAGTCCCCACCTCTCATCACTCCAACAAACGCACGCACATGTACTTCACACAAATACAGCCACACAGTCTAAGAATAGGCTTTAATCTTTATTTATCATTATTATTTTCAAAAGCATGAGTTTTATGAACACAGATAGTCCAGGGGGCAGAATTCCCTGGCTAGACGTGAAGAGCGAGCGAAGCGAATTGTAATGTGTAATTGCTTCATTCTGATTTCCATATAATAAAGTGTATTTTTTATATCGTGTGAATCTTACTGTAATTGGCGTTTAAAAATAAAATCGGAGTCCAAAAGTAATATTTACTGATTAATTTTAGTACAATAAATAAATCTTCAGCTTAGTTTTTTTTTAATTTTTTGGTTTAAATAGATTTCTGTAACTGGTTGAAGTAGGGTTGGTCTAATTTATTTTGTGTATTTTTCCACAACTATGTTTATATGTATTGTTTTTATCTTTTCGACCCTGAACTCGGCATACTTATTTTTTGTTAAAACATAGTAGTGACGTATTAATTCTTTTGTGTAACATTTTTCGAGGTAATTTCCAATTCTCTTTCTATGAATCGTGAATAATTAAAGAAAAAAAAATTATCTCGGATCTCAGAAGTAGTTTTATAAAAATCACAATCACTAGAGTTCTAAAATATTAAAAAGAAAATAAAACTTAAGAAAGCCGGTGTAGGCTACCACCGGAAGCTGTGTAATGTTAAATATGTGTAAGGCGATACCCGCTTAGATTTCAACAGTAATTTAATCGCAAAGAAAGTAGCGACGTAATAAAAGTAACTACTGCTTATCAATTTTATGTTCTATGAGTAAACTGAATTGAGTATAATCGTACGGTTTATTGGAATTGAGGCAGTTCTCTTGCACCACATCCTTTATGTTCTCTTTTATTTCCTGATAAACTTTTGAATTTCTGATAGGTACCGATTCGTTATAGATCGTCTAATATTGCCAGTAGGGATTCAAATATCGGTACAAAAATTTCTAAACTTGAAAAGTAGATGGGAAATGGCTTATTTTAGTGTTAAAATGTTGGCATTTTGCTGCTCCAAACCTTATTTTTGCTCTTAAATTTCGCTGATTTCTTTCAGTTTCTTTTGTTATTTTTCTCATAGTTACGATCGAATTAAATTATTTTTCTTAAAATAGGCATTCTTAGCGAAATGAAAAGATCTTTCTGATGTTTATTTTGCCATTTATTTTATATTTTCTGAAATATATATATATATATATATATATATATATATATATATACGAGAAAACTAAAGTCCCTTCCCAAAAAATAGCACTTCGTAAACTGAGGCTTTTATCCAACAATTGTTCACAATATAAAAGTTGAATTTAATTCATTTATTCTGTATTATTTTTTATACTAGTTTCCTACATAATTACTATTTATATATTTATGAATTTTGACTGTCACGCGATTTAACAAGTTTATATTTAATTCGCTTAATAAATAGGGCTAAAACATTGCGGCCACAATTCTATTGAACTAACCTTCAATATTTGTATTCTATTAAGATCTGCTACACAAAATTATTTTATTAAATGTTCCTTATTTAAGCATAAACGTTAATTGATTTCTGTAAATAATTATTTATTTTAAACATAATTTGTATTTTCTGTTTTTAGTAATTCTTTTTTTTAAACTAAAATTTGTATCTTAAAGTTAAAACTGTAATTTCAATTTCTAAACGAAATGTTAAAAGTTTTCATTAAATGCTGAATATTTGTTTCTTTTTTGAAGGCGAGGAAATTATTGCGCCTTATATTGTAATGCTTGGGTACTTAAATAGTTGAGAGAAAGAAAAGGCCTGAGGAAAGAAAAGTTTGGTTAATTTAACTCTTGTTAGTGGAGTCGTGAACACAAAACTAAAGTTTTGAAGCAATTTTCGTTCCAACCTTATTCTAGGAGAGTTAATACACATAGTTTTGTGGTACCTACCTTAAAGAATTGAACAGCTGACTTACTAAAACCATCGACTAAAACATCAAAATTATTTCCTGGAAACGAACTTTTGTACTATGGTTTTGTGATTTTTATTAGCATGTTTTGAGGTGAATCTCTTTCTGTTTTTTTTTTTCAATGCAAGTTTAAACTTTATAACATTCTTTAAGGAGTATTACATGGTTTACAAAATTTGTCTCGCCTGGAATGATCTTATAGTTATTTGCAAACTGGTTTTACTCTACGATGACTAATTATAATTATTTTGTTATATTTCTTTTCGTCATGTTTGATTATTATTCATCTGTATTACGCTAATATGAAGAAGTTTGTAAATATCTGTAAACATAATCTAGAGGCCACGAGCTGGCTTCTAGAAAAAGATTCGGAAAAAGTCGCAAATTTTCTTCTACAATAATTTAGAACTAATCAGATAATTAGATAATCTTACTACATTATGCACTAAATCAGATAAATGCAGAGAAGCTCCATCTGTTTGTCGTTAAGTATATAACCAAAAAGCGCCGGTACCTGGACCGATGAGCCTACTTCCGGACTTGTCTTAGCACCTAAGCGCTGGTTGCAGTATCACAATCGCATTGACGTTCGCCACTGTTGCGAAATAGTTTCGCTTGTGAATTTTTGTCATTTTTTTTTTTTTCAATTTATGTAACGGATTTTTTCTGTAATAAAAAGAAATTGCTTTTAATGTTCGTGTTTATCGGGTGATATTCCTCGATCGTCGCCCATAAAAATTAAAACAAAGAAAATAATATCCTAGGAAGAGTGCAATTTTATCAGACGTTACTAATGCAGCGCCGAGTCATTCAGTTCTTGAATTTTGAGAGAAAGATTCGAGATAATTTGCTAAAGAAGTACCGAAATAAATGACGTATCAAAATATACTTCACTCTAGAATCTAAGTAAAAAATTGACGGTTATCCGATCAAGATAATTTGTTGAACGATATCGAAATTACATTTTTAAATTCCTGATCTCGAATCATATGAACGGTTTTTGACAATTTAAAAAACATTAATTTCATTCTATTAGAAAATAAATCTGAAGGTAGATAACCTAACGGAAAGGTATTTTTTGTTTTTTTTTTTGCTGGGAACGTACATAATACATCAGTTACGCAATTTTCTACATCAATTCTTGTAATTTTCCATGGATATTTCACATAATACTGCTCGTGTATGTATTACCTACATAGTATCTTCATTTCTTATACTGTGGATATAAATCTAAAATTCTGTGAAGAGTTAGATCTGATTTTTCCGTTGACTTACGATGATGCTTTTTGTATTATAAAGAAAATATCTTATTCGTCCTGTAGTTTACTTTTACATAGCTCTCTCTAGCTGATGAAACGGTATTTATTAAAATGTCTTGATCTTTAAGGCTTTCGTTTATATTTTTTTAATAGTATTATAAATTTGTATATTCACTTACATAGTCGGAGTGAATATTTTATACGTTTTTAAGTTTAAGGTATTTGTCATTGTCCTGAATGTTCTGTAGAGTAGTACTTTTTTACGTTAGGAATTTCCATCTTTATTTTACAATTACCATTCGTCGTAATATTAGCCAGAAAAAACATTTGGTCCGTGAGAGTTCATACAAATAAAATACATTAATTTAACCGTATCGTCTATCAAAAAAGAGGTCTACACTTTAAAAGTAAAATTATATTTATTATACGTAATTTTATATTATAACTTAATAAATTATTTTATAATAAAAATTATATTTCTATAAATTTAATCGTGATTTATTTTTTCAGGAGTGTGTTGGGATGCAGTGTGGGGAATGAACACGGTGCGGGTGGCCCTGCTGTTGGGGCTAGTAGCGTGGGCCTCTTCCAGGCACTACTCGTCTCAGTGGGCCGCTCATATAGAAGGAGGACCTAAGGTAGCGCAGGAAATCGCTAGCCGTCACGGTTTTACGTTCCTAGGAGAGGTGAGACAAATCTTATTTTAAAAAAAATAAATTTATAAAATAATAAATATAAATCTTCGATCTTAATTTTTTTAATTTCCTTTTTTGTTATCTGGTTATTTTTGTTACTGAAATCCGTTAAAATATTACAAAACGATTTATTACTTTAAAAAACCGATCTTAAAATGTTTGTTTTGCACGCGTATTTAATGAATTCTTTGTATTGGTTGCTTCGGATTGGTGATTGAGGAGTCGGTGAAAAAGTAAGCTTACAGAATCCAGTTTTCAAGCCGAGCCTCCTGCGGTATTTCAGAAATACGAGGCGGCACTCGATACTTTAAAAAATAATCATATTATATGGATTTTTAGGATGAAAAATTATTGCTGCAACATTAACGTATTATTTTTAACCGGTTTGATTCGAAGCTGCAAACCGATCTTTCATAGTAAAATACAGATGAAAATTTGCCTACTTTTATTTTATCGATGAAATCTTGATTTTATAATGTTTTAATGCTGTTCTCCGCAGGAGCAAGTTGGCCTAGTACGTCCGATGTTGCCATAGCAATATTCCGTACATGCACGATAATCGAGCTGCAATGCAGTGTGCGGTTAGACCCCGTAAACGGGAATGTAATGAAACGCAGTAACATGTCTTAAAAAATTCTCCTACTTATTTATTATTATTTTTGTTTCATTTTTTATACATTCTTACGTCACATAATTTATTATCATCCGATATTAATTTAATCTACGATCATTAAATAAGCTAAAGTCACATTATCTAAGGTTTTCTGTCAAGTTTAGGTATCTTTTTGTACGTTATTTTTCTAACAGTATCACAAACCTAGCTTGGTGACTATAACTGATGACTATTTCATTAATTATATAAATTTAAATGTTTAGAAAGAATGATTTCTTAGAATTTGCTCAGAATATTTTCTTACCTGCTTTCCGTACGTTTGTTAGCGGAACAATTACATCTGTACCGGTGTTTACATGATGTGGTAGTATTTTTACACAGAGAAACAACCTTTTATGATTCTGTAATAGGACTGAGAAGTATTATTTGTTATTTCTTACATTACTTGATGGTATATAAAAAAAAATTATACTGAATGGTTATTGAAATTGAATATAATTATAAAAAATGTCTGGATAGTTAATTGCTTAGACACTTTTTTTGAAACGGCTCCTGCTTCTACAAAATTAATTTCTAGATGTAATATAAATTTGTTATATAAAACTATTACGTATACTTCATAAAAACCAATACCGATATTACATCAGTGGAATTCATATTTATATTCTATGATTGCTTTTCCGTTTGCAATTTTAGGTCTTTTTTATATACACCATCTGTAGGTCCATTCGAGTACCACTAAGTACGATCGTGTATTTCGGCGCCGATTCAAAAAAGTGTCTAAGGAATTAATTATTTCTTACTTTTTAGCTCATTTTGATGTGGGTTCCATTTTTAAAAAAAAATAGTTATCCCGTAATTCTCTGCGTCTAATTAATAACGATAAATTATTCGTCGGAGTTAATGTGCTCCTTTTCGGTGATATAGTACAGCTGCCTCCAGTCAAAGGCCATTGTCTTGTTCAGCCTCCTTCGTGTGAAGCAGAAATAAATTTGTGTCATCGGTTTTCATTTTGTGAGCTAACAATAAACACGAGACAAAAAAATGACATGGAGTACATTGATTTATTAAATAACTTGCGTTTTGGCGAAGTTACAACTGGCTAATTGGAAATGCTTTGGGAACGAAGGAGGGTACTTTTAACAGATGAATTTGCAGATGGGAATGCTGTAAGAATATTTTAGTTATTAAATTAGTTTATGAATATAATTGTAGTATGATTGCTATTATATCAAAAACAAAGAGAATTTTAATTATTAACGCTGTTGATGAATCACGAGAAGCTGCAGCACATCGGAAAACTCTCCCCGGGAATGATATTCCGGTAGATATCAATAATTGTGGTGGCCTGTTGAATAATGTACAGTTGGCAGAGAGTTCAAGAGTTATATTAAGGCGTAATATTTCGATTCCTGATGGTTTAATTAACGGCGCTATGGGAATTGTAAAGAAATTCAAATGGCCTACGCTACGAAGGGAGACCGGAAAGGGGTGACTTACCAAAAGCTGTGTTAATAAAATTCGATGACGAAACAATAGGTACAAAAATGAAAGATGAAGATGGTTGTTTACCTATTGTGTCAGTAAGTGCAAATTTTCAAGGTAATATGTGTAGCTGTTTCAAGCTATATGCATATGTAGAAAAACGTATGCTACCTTTAATTTTAAGTTGGGCTGTAAAGTGTACAAATTGCGAGGTACAATATTAAATAGAGCTGTAGTAGATTTGGGGAAAAAGGTATTTGCAAAAGGCAAAGTTTCTGTTTTAAGTCGAGTCAAAGTTTAGATGATTTAGCTTTGAGTGATTTAAATCCACATAAAGTACTGATTAGCCCACACGATAAAAAAGCAGTTTCCAAGACGGAAAGATTGAGAAACCTTTCGGATCGAATAATGTGTTACACTTCGCTCAAGGCGTCGATACGTTGGTTACTAATGACAGATCAACAGTGATTAGAGAATTTAGTTGTCTGACCTTGCGAGAGACCCCAAAGAACCATGTAATGTGATGCACGTGTGTAGAATTATAAGATTCCCGTTGACCCTACCGATGCTGTATATTATATATGTCTAATATTGGGTTTAAAGTTTTAAGACGAGATATGATGATATGATCGATTCTTGATGATTTTATTAATTGTGCAGAAACTCATATTATCTGTCCTATAGGTAATATAACATCATCTAACTTGACTATCAGGATTCCCACTGTCTCTACCTACCCGCCGGATGGCAAAAGAAGTTTTTTTCTTAATTTTCAGACCGAATTTTTGTCTAAAAAATAATATCATGGTACCACCTCGATAAGCAGCTACGTCGATTGCAACAAGATTTATTCAGATCTGATTAATAGAAAAAGAGTTATGCGCGAACATAAAAAAATACGGGTCGAATACGTAACCTCTTTTCTGGAATCGGTTAAAAATAGCATTTTAAAAACCGTTTAAAAAAATTTAAATTGTTTATATTTAAATCTATAATTTTAGATTTTGTCTAAAATATTTTTTGTAAACTACTTTTGATTACATTTTTTTGTTTTCCAATTTAACTATTTAATGGATACATATCTTTAATATATGTTTAAATAGCTTTCAGAGTGATCGTCTTATGTATTACTTGTAAGTATCCTTCAGACCCCAAAACCACTGTCATTTCAAAAGTAAATATATATATATTTTTTTTTTCTCTTGTGGACACGATAACTAATTTTCCGTCAATCACTTTCAAATTTATTTAAAAATATAACGACCCAAAATCTCGGTTGAGTTCGTTAATGGGCAAAATCGGACCGTGGTGGTGGAAGTGGGGGCTTTTATCTAAAAAACAGAATATCGCTATAACTTTGTTATTAAGTAAAATATTGAATTCGTTTAAAGTTCCTATTATTCTTTGGATAAGGGCCTAAAACTTGAAGTAAAGGTTTTTCATATAACCAGCCATTGACTCGGGGGGTGAAAAAAATGGGGTTTCGAAGTAAAAAAAAATCATACCTCTTTTAATAGGCACAGTATGGAATCGGTTTAAAGTGATCATAAAGATCACTCCTCTAAAGATTAGTCCTCTAAAGATTACCTAAAACTTTTGTCTGTAACAATTTTTGTATGACTAACCCTTACGCAAGGGATGACCAAAATGTTACTAAAATTGTAAGAAGATGCAGCTCTCCAAGATTCCCTATCTAGGGCTAGTCGTTTCATTTCAGTATACCCCCTACATCCTACATCCCTAACAATTAGTTTAACATATTCACGTTTGGAATATGTAAAAATTAAAATAATAGAATAAAGAAACTATATAAAACATACCTAATTCCGATAGGTTGTGTAAAAGGCTCCCTTCTCGAATAATAAAATTAAAGACATAGAACCAAAAAAATCAAAATTGAACGTTTTTTTTGTCTTCAGTCATTTGTCTTCACTGGTTTGATACAGCTCTCCAAGATTCCCTATCTCGTGCTAGTCGTTTCATTTCAGTATACCCTCTACATCCTACATCCCTAACGATTTGTTTTACATATTCCAAACGTGGCCTGTCTACACAATGTTTTCCTTCTACCTGTCCTTCCAATATTAAAGCGACTATTCCAGAATGCCTTAGTATGTGGCCTATAAGTCTGTCTCTTCTTTTAACTATATTTTTCCAAATGCTTCTTTCTTCATCTATTTACCTCTTCATTTGTTACTTTATCCACCCATCTGATTTTTAACATTTTCCTATAGCACCACATTTCAAAAGCTTCTAAAATTTTCTTCTCAGATACTCCGATTATCCAAGCTTCACTTCCATGTAAAGTGACACTCCAAACATATACTTTCAAAAATCTTTTCCTGACATTTAAATTAATTTTTGATGTAAACAAATTATTTTTCTGACTGAAGGCTCGTTTCGCTTGTGCTATTCGGCATTTTATATCGCTCCTGCTTCGTCCATCTTTAGTAATTCTACTTCCCAAATAACAAAATTCTTCTACCTCCATAATCTTTTCTCCTCCTATTTTCACATTCAGTGGTCCATCTTTGTTTACCGAATAGCGTATCAAATTATTTAATTTTTGTTAGAATGAAAGGGTAATCGAAATAATTGCTGAACTTCTCTATTTAAGAGAAGGTTAGAATTAAAATACCCGACTTTGCGTATTGAATTTTACACGAAAAGCTGTAATTGGGTTATCAGATAGTATAATTCTGTTCGAGTAACATTCTAAAATTTTGACATTTATGGGTTTAAGAGAATTAATTATTTTAGAAAACTGCAGTAAAGTTTTAAGAATTATATTTAATTATGTTAAGGGTTACTATGTCAATTAAGGTTAGAGATCTCGGATATCTCATTATTTATAATATATATTTATTATTGTTTATTTATATTAATAGACGTACATACGGGTACGTATATATCTATCGTATATAAATACATACACACTGGTCTGTGTATGTGCAAGGATGTATTTTAAATTACGTAAGAGTATATTACAATATTAATCGCGTAATTTTCTGTTTAAGCTATAATTCGGGATTCCCTCTTAACTTTCTTAGAAATCTTTAACCTTGATTTCTTATCTCCTTATCATCGTTCTTAACAAATGACGCAGTTAAAACTCGTTTTATGATATTGTCGACTAAAAAGATATTGTTTTTAATTTATTTACACTCGTTTACAGTTCACTGCTTTTCTGCCAGGGTATAAGATTTTAATAAATTTTATTTTTTTGTGTTATCAGTTTGTAATACCGCTGTTTACTGTGAATCGAAAAACAAAACTTTTTTTTAAACGAGGATTTGGGAATTTGGATTAATACACTACTCTTACAGACGTAAAAAGATTTATTGAGTATTTCTTATGGAAATTATATTCTAACGGACTGTTTGAATTATTGTTAATGTTAATGTTGCGTGTAAAAAAATTAAAATAAAAGTCAAATAATGCTATGCAGTATTCTGTGAAAAATAGAACAGCCGGCATTATGGAACGTTAAATGTAAGAATAGATGTTGACTGATGACAGAGAGAGAGGAGAATTTAGGGTGTCGGGAGGATCGACCCGTCGACCCCATCGCACCGTCGCAAGATGAGACAGAAGAAGGAGGGATGGTAAGGACGCAGGGGATTTGAAAAGCTTGGGGGTGTGTCGAAGGGGGGTTCGAGTCGGGGTTTAGAAAGTAGTAAACAGTGCCTGCGTATTGATTGCAATGTGCACCCTGCACCGACCGAGGAAACGGCGTATCGCAAGAAGAAAAGATTATGTATGAACCGAGCGATTCGGCGATCATCAGTACCGGCTTCTTATTTTTTCTTAGCTTCTTCCTTCCGGTTCATTTAATGCCGCATCTGGATACCTGAACGTAACTTCGTTCACGGATAACAGATTTCATCTTAACTATTTATAAAATTTTTTCGATTAGACATCTTTGTAAAGATGTCTTTCAATCGAGAAGACGATAATATCAGTAACCGTATAACATCGTATCTTACTTGTAATCTAATAATTACCTATTTACTTCTAAATATGCTTTCATTATTAATTATTATCCGTAACGTGATTTTTTGTTGTTTGTTTATCGGATTTAAGTGGATGATGTATTTCTAACAAACTGATCGATAGATTTTTATTAATTAAATTTAAGTTCTTTAGATGAGTTCGTTATTCAAAAGTCCCGTTATAGACTAGACTTCTTTAAAACTTTAACTTCATTCAAGCCCTTAATTTTTGTAGATAAATATATATTTTTGTTTTTTCTTTTCAATCGAGAATTCGATCGATGTTTTCAAAGAACTAAACAAAAAGTAATTTTTTTTTTCTGAATCTTAGAAAAAAATACAACTAAAAAAAGTTTAGTACTGTATGTCTTCCGTGAACGGTTTTAGTAACATGTTTGTTGTATTTGTCGCGGACTAAGTTCTGCTCGACCATCCGCGATTCGGTGAGGATGTGATGCGATTGACCTCGTTGCCTAGCTGTTTACGGTGTTGCTTTGTACCTATTCAACAGAGTGTAACATGTATTTCGACAACATCATTGTTGTTCTACATATAAACATTTCTGCTATTTTATATCCTTAGCGCATTCTGCTGGACGTAATTGTAATCACTACTTAATATTTCTTAAATAATGACATATCAGCCACGTTAATCCATGTTTCTTTAGACGGTCTTATCTTCATTATTAAATTTAATTAAATGCAGTCCCTAATTTGTTAGTTTATTTTGTTGTCGAAAATGTAAATATATATATATATATTTTTTTTTAATTCTAAATCTTTGAAAAAGGAATTTTTACATAAGATTATTATCTTACATTTACAATCTAACTGCTGAAGATTTTTTAAAGTAATCATTACAGTATCGCGAGCGATTGTTTTTCTTCGGTGTATTCGGTATTCATGTCGCAGCACCGAGCCGCGCATTAATTGAAAATGATTTAATATTTATCTGCAACCATTTTATCCTTCATCCTTCATTGAAATTAGTTTATTTGTTTTCGGGTATGTTATACGCGATACTATTTGAATCTTTTATTTACTATTCGCATTACTGTGTTTTTGCAGACTTATAGGTAGTTATTGAAAAGGAGCAAATGTAAATCGGCGGGTCAGATATTTGTTATAATTGTGTGCCTCGATTTCATAAATAACATAATTCGTCGTATTCCAGTCGATAATTCGCTAAAAGCGAAGAGGTGTTTAAGTTTGTATCTTCCAAAAGTAGATGGGATATGTTTTAATTATGTCTTACTGACGGGTATAATAAAATATAATTACAGTATAAATCATGATATTAATAATTAATATAATTGTTTTAATCAGCAGTGACGTTATTGTCTTTTATCTTTGACACTATTTTATTGCAAAATACTGCAGTTTCATAATGACTGAGCTGTGTGGGTTGTATAATTTCATACTTTCTAATTAAAAAACAGAAATAAAACAAAAATATACGAGTTATATGCTATTGTAATGAAATGCAAATACAAACGGTAGTAGTTACAAGTAATTCAACATTTTATTGCAACATTTTAATTGAAGTACAGTAGAAAACAAACTGTGAAATGATTTGCAAGTAGGAATTTAGCGGTGTAATTTTTAACGATTATGTTTATTTAAAGTGTAATATAATTTTTATTATCTGCTGATTATAATTTTTTTTTTCTTTTTTTTAATACTTTTGTTTATAGTCGCATCAACAATTACATTCATTGGTAAAAACGTACAATGTAACTGTAACGGTAAATTTGTAGTCTGTAACTCAGGACGACTACTTCTGAGACGTGTGGTTAATTGAAACCCAACCTTTAAAGAACACCGGTATCCACGATCTAGTATTTAAATCCGAATAAAAGTAACCTTTATTAGGATTTGAACCTGAGAACTTCGACTTCGGAATCAGCTGATTTACGACGACGATTTTACCAGTAGACAAACCCGGTTGGTTTTTTAAATACTATTTTTCTTCAAGCTCGTACTTTAAAATTGCTATCTATGACAATTACGTATGATGTAATAATTCATTATTTATGAATATATTTTGTCTTTAGTACTGTTCTGATAAGTTAACTTTTAATTTATCTAAACAGAATTTGTTTTATTGCTGTAATTTTCTTCAAAATCGGTTCATCTAAAAAAAAAAAAATAAATGAAAAAAACTTAATTTCTGTTACTTAACTGTATATTATGTGGATACTATTGCTGTTGAGCTTTTTCTTTACAACATTGCAAGGTATGGAAAAGGTTGTGTCATACATTGATGTTTCATTGTGCCGTACATTTTTTAAATACCGAGTAAGGAAGTGAACATAAAAGGTATTCTAAAAATTAACATTCATTATTGTAGTACTTTCACTGTATTCATCGAACAGCTCGTAAATCATAGTTTTCTGCTGATTGACGCTTGTCTATGTAATTTTATTTATAACTTAACTTCTTATATTAAGAACAATTATTATTTTTTTGATGAAATTTAGCCAAAGAGTTTATATTCTTTTTACGTAAATATATTTTTTAACATACGGTACTGTTTGATTTTACTATTACTTGATGAATTTATCCAGAACACATAAAAAATTATAAACTTTCTGCTATTTTCGGGTAAAACTACGAATATCTAATTGCATCTGATATAAAAGTATAACGATCGAAAGATAACTGAAACTTCTTATCGTATTCATATCTCGAAACGTTTTATGCTCAAATTTTGGTAGGCTCGGCATTTTTCATAGATTAAAAAATTCAATTTTTATCTTTCATTACAGTAAAAAAAAAGCATTCGGGTGTCTGCTTGTAAATTATTGAGAATATTAAGTAAATAATCGATCGATACCTTTCGAAACAGGAACCGGATTTTAGATTTTTCGCAGCGAGGGACAATCTAATACAGTGCTGAAAGGTTAAGATATTTCAGTTATAGTTTGTTTGTTTTTTTTTTTTAAGATTTGTTAAGAATCTAGGCTGAATAGAGTTTTAAAAATGTTCAGAGGAAAGAATCTTATCGGTGTATAAAGAATAAAAAACCATGTAATAAAACAATAACACCTGAAGTGCTATCTTCGATTCTGTGTCAGCCTTAACCTTATTCTTTCACCGCGGAGTTTAAAGTAGCATACCTTTCTATATATCGTTATTCATTAATATTTTTGATTTTGTTGTTTTTATTCATTATCTTTCAATTATCTGATAAAATGTCTTGCTTTTTTCACTAATTCTTTTTATATGTAACCCTAACCTTTCAGGATTGGTTTTTTAAATTGACTAATTCATCGGTATTCGTAAAATATTTGATTCTTCGTGCTAGGATTAAAAGAATTCCATTTTCTTTGTAGGTTTCTAATAATCTCCTACTCGATATTCTCTACCAGTCCGTTTGAGGAACGGATCAGGACTTGAGAACGGTGGATCAGAAAAACTTGTTAGTTTACTTGCAATCCTTTATCGAGATTCTGGAATTTTACGCGTACCGATGGTTAATGTACACTCCAAAAGGACGCTATTATATTTAGCAGGAAGTGAAAAAAATCGATCTTTCTCGCAAAGTATGGTCGCGCTGTTTCACACTTATTTTGTTCGTATAACTTCTGGATTGTGATTTTATGTCCCACGATTCTAAGCTTTAAATATTTTTTATTGAGTTCATATTAAATCAGTCGGTGCCATCGACAAAAAATGTAAGGGACGCTGATCTTTTTTCAGAAATCTATCCTCGGTTTGAGCTTTCGTTGGATTACGTTTTTGACCGCTCACCTGTTTCGGTAGCATCTCTAGTTCGGTTACCTATTTCTCACATATCGAAAGCACTCGTGCTAAGGTTTAATTTAAACATTTAAAATAATTTAACGGTCAGTACTAGAAATTTTACTCGCTCGATCGTAGTACTTTTGCAAATAAATTTCCTCATCAATTTCTTCATTGAAATAAACACTTACTGATATTACCTGATCTTTTTTCTAAACGAGATATTTCAAAATAATTAACTAAAAAACATCTGGAAAATGTTCTTTCTTAACTTTTCTCGTTTTCTAAATATCTATCAAATATATTATTAATTACAACCAAAATGTAAGGCTTTTTAAATAATAATCTATTATTTTAAAAGAAAATAATCATCTAGATTTGCGGTAGCAAACCGCTAATTTAAAAAAATTAGTTTTAGATTGGTAAAATAATTAATGTAATTAAGATAGAATACAAGTATGTTGTGTAATGTCGTTATTTTTATTAGGACGATTTTGAGTCGTCTTTTATGTTAATCTCATTTTTGGATCTGATTATCTCGATAATCGATTAACGTGGTTTTATCGTGCTGGATGATATACGGAAAACGTACACTCGAAACTCGATTGCTGTCTGCATGCTATGCTTCTATTTACTCATTTTTGTTATTATGAAGTCAAGAACAGGCTTCAAAAGTCTGCCAAGTCGACCGAAACATACAAAAATGTATGTTATTATAATATAGCCGTATGTCGGGTGTCGAATTCGGTACAGAATAAAAAGTGTGAAGTAGGTAAATAATGTTAGAAATTTAAACGAAGGTAGTTATTTTCTGAGTCGTTTCGAGTAGGGTGTATCATGTACGAAGATATTTCGTATGTACTGCGGATATTGAATACACAACTACGAAGAGAATCTTACATAAAGCGGTTATTTTTAAAAAGATTTCTCCATTTCGGTTTTTTTTACATGCCTGTATAATTTTTTTACCGATATACAAAAAGATCTTTATCCATATAAGAGACTCGCACGACCATCTCGCGATGCTGACGTAAAATATTTAATGAATATCTTTCCAGTGGTCCTATTGTAGTTATGACCGAGTGATAAAATTCCGACTTGTAAATCTTTTAGGTCAGTATTGCAGTTATATTATTTATATTAAGAAAAACTTGTTTTATGTATGTTACATGTGCATTTGTTTATACGGATCAATGTCTGTTTTACGACTACTACGTAAATGTTGATATGAAATATTTAAGTTAACATTAGGAACAAAAAAAAATATAGGTTTGCATCGATTTGAGATTGCATAGAAAAACTGACTGAAAATTAAATCTCTTTCTTTTATCTTCGTTCTTTTAAATTTAAGTCTGATTACTTAAAAAAGCATTACTTATTTAAACAGATACGTAATTATTTCAGCGTCATATATTCTTCTTTGCATAGTTAAAATGGAGATATATATGAAAATTACACTTTTCTCTTTGCAGCAACAATTTAGAGTGTATATAAAACACAATACTACAAGGATTAACGGGTGAAAAATGTTGAACTGGAAGCAGGTCTAAGTTTGGGCTTAAATCCAATTAAACTTTTAATCTATTTATTACATTTTATTTGCTTCGGTTGTGTAATTTTCGTAATTAACTTTCATGAAGTTGGAATCCCGTTACTGTTCTTAGAAATTAAAATACTCATAATAATTTTAATTAAATAGAATATTTATTAAACTTAAGTAAATCGCATAGGTAAATTAATTACTTATGAAATAATAATTATTAATCTGTGTTTTGAGTAAAATTTATCATTAAAAAAAAAAATTATTTGATGGAATGATAAACCATTTTATTGGCTGTCGTTCGGTTAAAAACAAATAAATTTACGTAAACTGTTCTTGAATGTTCTTATAGTCGTATCGTCTGTTAAATTGGAAATGCTTATTTATAATAGGCCGTGTGGGGCGTTCCATTATAAGATTTTTCTCTTTTGAGATTTTTTGATTTTCCTATCTCAGAAGAATATTTATTTAAATGAAAGAATAAAATGGGATAATCGATTACGAAGTGATCCCGACTAATTTATACTCCTGAACAAGCTACGCGAAACATACTCTCAATTAATACCGATATTAAATTATTATCGTTAAAAACAGACACGGATATCTTGATAATTCTATGATGAAATTTATTGTTGAGAGACTCGGAGAAAAAGATGGGAGATATAAGAGAGTAATTTAAATTCGACTTTGAAGAAACTTTGCGGTTCGAGTGTTATTAGAACAATAAATGCAGAAATTGGACGGATAATTTTAAGGAAGAAAATAATTAATGCAGGAGAAGAGATAACAGTTAAAAAAGTAAAAATTCGAAAAGAAAAAAGTATGTTAAAGTTGATAAATGAATGCAGAATATATCAAAATCCCAAAATATGATGAAATCCGAATATGGAATTCAGTTTAAAGAATGAAATCAATACGTATGGAGATACAACAAAAAGGTCGGTTGACCGTTTGTTGCGATCAAGTAGAAATAGATTAAAATTTATGCGTACTAATAGCTAGAGGTGGAAGTAAAACCGATGTTAGGAAGTTATGAAAAATATATTAGCTGCCAGGAATGCGTAGAGGAAAAATTTTAGATGAGTTGTGTTCTTAGTCTGACATAACCTGTCATTATGAATGTTAAAAAAAAGTAAAAATAGTGATTTGAGTGTCGTTGAAAGTTGGAGCAGAAAACAGTAAATAGTGATTTCCAAGATAAAATTTCTATAAAATTCTAAATTATACAAGAATAATGTAGCAGAAGGTGTTACGCTAGCAGCCTTTTTTGGACGAATAAGATCATTCCTATTTATAACAATACGTTCCGTAATTCTAAGTAGTTCTACAAGTGACTATTAAATATTAGCTTTGATCTTTATTATTGTGTTAAGGAAAGCAGGATCAGATAAATTGGAGAACTAGCGCATTGTAATCTTGATTTCTCACGTTTTAAAATTAAAATGAAAATCTTTATTATAAATGTTTGTTAAATGATCGGTTTAACATTGGCAAATACAAAATCTAAAGTGAAGTTTCGTGGCGAATTTTCCGAACTTTTTTACATAAAATCCGGACTGAGACAAGGCGACGGACTTTCGCCTTTATTATTTAATTGTGCACTAGAATTTCTAATGCGCGAATAGTTTAAAATTAATCCAAACAATATTCACATAGGATACAAAAGAGATAACTTAAATTTAAATTGCCTAGGATTTGCCGACGACTTAGCTTTATTAGCTAATAGTATCGCAGAAGCCAGAATACAAATAACAAGTATAGAAGAACTTGCGAATAAAATTGGACTTAAAATTTCTTACGAAAAGACTATAGCTCCTTTAGTTATTAATTCTGTGAATATTAATGGAAACAAAGTAGAACTTGTAGAAAAATTTAAATATCTTGGAGAGATCATTACTTGTAATAGTAACGAAAAACAAAATTGGACTGAAAGACTTATTAAATTATTTAAAGTGCTACAAGTAACCAAATATACTTACAAGAAATCGCTCTCGATTAACACTAAAATTAGACATTTCAAAACTGTGGTTAAACCAGTAATTACTTACGCGAGCGAGACTTTATTTAGATTAAATCAGAAAAATAGGACTGAACCTTTGCTTAAAATTGAACGCAGGATTCTTAGAACCTGCATAAACAAAAAATATAAACATGAAAATCAGTACAGATTATTGCCTAATAAATTTCTGTACGAAAACTTGAAATCCTTAATTGATACTATGAAAAAGAAGCGAATTTCTTTCTGTGCACACTTGTTAAGATTACCGCAGGATAGGATTACTAAGAGAATTATCGATCATTTTTGGTCTTTAAAAAATCCGCCATTATGGATCAAAGAAATTAAAGAAGACACGCAAGAATTAAATTTGACTTACGATTTACTTAATAAATCGAAAAATTAAAATTTGTTATTAAAGATCCGAATACCGACTTTAACTTTTAATTATACAAAAAGGGTTTATTCAGAAGAGGATCGTAAAGCAAGATCATTAAGAATGACTAAATATTGGGTGAAAGTTTTTACTTTCTCCCAATATTAGCTTTTAAGCTAAGAACTTAAAAGCCAAAAGATCGGCAAAAAAGACTTGAATTATTCTGACTAAAGTGGTCCTTTGCGGCCTTAAAAGTAAAAAAAAAAAAAAAAAATGTTTGTTAATAATATTATTATATATAATAGTATTATTATTAATACTATTATTTGTTATTAATGTACGTTCTTGTGGACTATATGGTGCTGAATTAATGGTTTGTGATTTATGATTGAGCTTGAAATTTCATAGTTTACTTGCAACTATTTATTGTGCATTACTTATTTTCGGGTTTTCTTAAGAACCCCCTTATCACGTACTTTTGTCACGAAACTTACTTATGGCTTCGCAGGAGAGCCGATTGTAATTATAATTGTTATTGAGAGAAAAGAAAACGAAAATCGGCTCAGAAATATAGGTACGAAGGAGCTATTTTTACCTCTCATTAAAAGGAAGGCATCATTAGCAGGGATTTTGTTTCATTTTTCCTGGTAAACAATGCTGTCTAGGCCGATGTGGCATTTTCAGATCTTATAAAAGCACTCGTTCACGTATAACTGAATAAAGTGCATAAAATGAAAAAAAAGAAAGTTGGTTTATAGTATTATAAAAAGGAAAAGGAATAGAAGAAGAATCTTTCATATAATATTTTTAAAATAAATATTTAGGGACAACAAATATTAGAGTATATAAAAAAATAATTGTTTTAGGATTTAGCAAGAATTAAACAACTAAAAGTTTAAGGAGCGGAACATTGCGTCATATGTACAGAATTTATATCTAATCTCATTTGTAGAGTTAGTTCGCATAGTTTCGTACGCTAGTACATTAAATGAAATTAAAATTTTCAGTTATTTCCTCTCCGAATAATTTTAAATTAAACTAATTTGAAATGAAAAAGATTATTTCTAGTTATGGTTTTGTAAGTAGCTTAACTCGGTTTGCTTATTTAAGTATCCTAAAAGTAGTGAGAAAATACTGGTTCTGGAAAAACGACAACCTTGATCGCCCCCCCCCTCAAAGTCCGCACGTTATGGCGCACGATAGCCTCCACGCTACGATAAAACCTCATCACTTATTCGTTTAATAGTGGTAACGTTTTGTTATTAAAATATCGAAATTGACTTTTAACACCACTTTTCGATATCTCTTTATTTATTAGTCATTAGGAATCCGTTTTTGTTCAATTCCAAACCTCGTAGCATATCTCTTAATTTATAATTATATCTCTTATATATTTATATCTCTTATCTCATAATTTTTCTAACGGGTGTTACGTGATCGTGAAATATACCTTTTGGATTTCTCTCGTCTTGGCCAGCAACTATAAGAAAACTAGCATTATCACGAAGCTAGTTGTTTTGAATTTTTTCTTTGTCTGACTCATAAAATACATCGATGTTGTTGTGACCTTCTATATTGAAAGATTTTATGTTTTTTTTTTTCACCTGCTAGAACATAAATATCATTACCAAATTCGGTTCTGTTTCTTCTGGCGCCGCAAAACGTCATAATGTAAAGGATAATGACTTATTTTTTAACACCAGTCAGTAGACGTTTAATAAATAAATACTTGAATAAAATGACTCTGAAAACATATGTTACTAAGTCTCAACCGCTAGAATCGAAGAAAAGGTTAAACATTAAAGACTGCATTAGTTTTACTAGAATTTGAAGCACTCATGACTAAACACCTGATGTTGTCTAGGGTAAGAGAAATATGTTTTTTTTCGATTGAAAGTCGATTACATCGCTTAGTAGTTGAACACGAATGATGTCTCTTATCGAATCCCAACCAGCGAACAAATAGTTTATTACAGAGTCTTTTTAATACTTTCTCTATCAAGTATACATCTCCATATTTAGTTTTACTCTTGCTCATCAATTTCCCTTTCAGTATTTCACCCTTCCCATCTGTCGCCTCGCCATACTTTGCCTCTGGTTGTCATCAGCCTGTAATCTGTTACAGGTTGTCATTTTAATCTTATACACTGTAAAACTTTCATTCATCTAATTTGGAAGATAACCTTTTGCAAAAGCCTTTTTATACTTCCTTATTCTAACTTGATCGCATGCTAAATGAACACTTGGTCACGTGTCGCTCTTTTCTTACAAATTAAACTGTATTTACATGATCTGGTTGTACATGATATTGTGTTCATTTTTATATTATATTACAACTTTAGGTTTAAAACCTACAGTTCATGAACTTGGTTATTATAACAACTAATTCATCCATTAAATCCACCCAACGAAAATTCTCCTGTACGATGAATTTTTGCACAAATCGTTTCATTATCATCAATCAAGTCGTATTCAGCCTGGGGACAGGATCCTTACGCCACCTTTGTCGCCATCCATTTCTGTTCCAAGTCTTCTCCTTCGTCACTTGTAGTTTCCAAGCTTTACCTCATCTATTAATTTCTTCTTCCTCATCTCCTTTCTCCTTCTGCTGACCCCCTCCAATGGAGTTATCACGATTTCACTGCCTCTAATCACATGTCCTAACCATTTTCCTTATTTGTGTAAGGAAGTGTCCTTCCTTAAGTGTCCTTTCTTCTTTAGTTCTATTCATTACTTCCTCACTCCGCACTTCATCAATCCATCTTACTTTCTTCATTCCACATCTCAAAAGCCTTAATTCAGACTCAAAACCCTCCCTTATTTCTTATCATGTTTCAATCCTATGCCACAGAAATATTTCATACATAGCATATGGATAACGTCTTCTTTTATTCAGAGTCCAGACTTTTATTACATAGTAATCACTCTTCCTTCTAAAGGCTTTCTCACTATCGCTATTATTTCTTTTATCTCCATTGCTCTCTTCCAGTCGTTTGTCACCGCAGTACCAAAATATCTGCAATTTTTTACTTTTTCTATTCTTCCTTCATTGCGGATGAAAGGCATTATCTTCGGCTAACACCTCAACCTAGACCCACCCGGTCAGACATCTTATTTATTTTCATTGCTGTTGTTTGTATCATATATAATTTTATAATTAATTTTCTTTCTTTCCACTCTGAAATTTTTTCTTTAAGAATCAATCACTTTCTCCCACTTGATTATTTACAGTCTTCTCTAAATCTACGAAGCACAGGCTCATTCCTATCCTATTCTCTAAATATCTTCAAGTATCCTTAGTAGTCCGATGGGATTCCCTGTTTCTTTACCCTTCCCTGAAGAAACACTGCTACTATCCTACATTCTTTTCCATTATTCTTACCAGTCTCCGGTTTAGAACAATATTTTGGCATGAGCAGTTGAACTTATTGTTCTGTGTTCTTTCATTTTCTGGTACCAGTTTTCTTCGTAATTCGTATTATTACCGTTCACGCAGTCTTCATGTGAAGACTCTCTCTTATATCTCTCGTATATCCTATTACACACTTCAACTGTTTCTTCCACTTCTTCATCCTTTTAACAATTTATAAAATTCTACAAGTTTTCCTACTGCAGTCAATTTTTTCTTATTTCTTTACTTCACAATTTATTATCGATGATTTTTATCCTCTTCAGCGACCTCCCATTCAGTTTTATTTTTAGTTTAGTTCCTTTGATTTCTTTCTTGTCATATACAGGTCCTCCACCATCTTTCTCTTACTTCTTTCTTCTCGTGTAATACTTTACCATCCCTATCCTCAATTTCTGTCATTTACCATGCCGTTTTTTTATCCCGTATCTCTTCACATCATATCGTAGTATCCAAATAGGGTTCAGGCGATGCAAATGTATTAAAAATAAAGAAGCTAAAGACTTTCACCCACCATAAACAGACAGAAGAATAACTTATCCAGCATTACTAACCTTCGAAATATTTGAAAAATTAATATATAATTACTAACCGGATATTATATTAGATTGCATTGGAAATACTGCAAGAAAGAAAGGGAAATTTTCGGTGGCCGTGACCAAACCTGCAATCCTGTTGGTTCCAACGGGAGATTTGTTTTTCATATTTTCCACGGTTTTTCGAACATCGGCTAACTTTTTAGCGATTGTACATACCCGCACTTGTACCCATGGCGCATCCTAACGGGTTTGGGAACATCTACGGAACGCGCCACGATTCGAACGAGCTCATTCCGTTTCCGAGATATAAAGATTTGAATCTGAAATAGAATTAACATTTAACAAAAATAAATATAAATAACATTATTTATTTTTAATGTTATAAATTTTTATATCAAGCGGTAAGCAATTGTGACGATTTCTATTCAACACTCATGTCGAATGGGATTAAATATCAAAACAGGATGGACAAATGGTCTGAAAAATGTTCTATGATCCGCACGGTTAAACTATGACCGTTGAAAAAACTTTATGAGGATGTGGACTGCGGATATTATATATTTTATTCTAATTATACACAAGATAGAAATTGTTGCCCTAATGTTTTCCTCCAAAATCTCTTCAGAAGGTACGCAGTAATCGATTGATCGGAAGATGTAGTAATTTAGATATGTATTAATATAAATATCTGAAGAAACGGAACCAGATATTTATTAGTTATAGATTTTTATCCTTCTCATCTTTCGTTGAATTAGATATATTTTATTAGAAATATTAAATAACATATCTTCAGTATCCGATGAAAGTCAATCTTTTACAAAACCAAAAGAAGGAGTTAGAGATGTCTTTTTTTATTCGGTTTACGTTTAATAAATCTTTCTGAACATAAAAATCTTATATGAACATTAAAATCTTTATATTACATCTTCTTTTACTGTTATATCATGTTAATTTTCTCGCATACATTTTAAAAAGGTTTTTCTGTTAACCGAGCAGCAGCCGGGATTATTATAATTTGTTACGACAGCATAATAACGTTAATAATCACCTTTCAAGTTTCAACTTATTTATCGGGGCAAAGTATTGCTCGTTTTAAATTGTATCGACATAAAGGATAGAATAAGTAAATATAAAGACGTGCAGTCTTATATTGTGCATTTTTTGAAAATATTCATTTCTAATATTTTTTTCTATCGTAAAGGAAATGTTTTTTTTGTGACAAAAGAATAATTTATAATTAAAATTGTGAATGTTTTGTTTGTTTGTAAAAAGCGTCGGTCTGAATTTTTTACTTCTTATATTTTGGTGTTTTGATTTTTACGCTTCTGATTACGGTTTCTTTTGGTGAAAAAAAAAAAAAAAAAAAAAACATTCAAAATATTTTCAGTAAACCGTAGAAAGAAACTTAAGTAAATATATTATTTTTCTATAAAAAATAAAATGAGAGCGATTGGTGACTTCTTTAGTATCTAATTAGTCGTAGACTGGTTTCAAAAACTTCTTCTGAAATGATTTTTAAACAATTAATATCTTTGCAAGGCAAATTGTTTGTTCGGAATAAGGAAAATATCCTACTGAAATCGGATGTAGAAACATTCTTCCTTTTTATTAGCCGATAAATGTTAAATATTAATTACGTTCCGTCGATTAAATCACCTTTTAAGGAATGCAATCAAGTGATAAAAAACCATCGCTTAATTTTTTTTTCTTTGAGATTAAGATTACCGTCTCTTTTTTGTAGATGTTTTATTTGTATCTCGACACTAATCTTTACATAGCATATTCCTGTTTTCCCATTATATTTTTTAAATCGTAAATTGTTTTTATTTTCAACAAGGACGGTAGTAGTTACTCTCTGTTTAATTTTTTGAGTAACTTTTTTAGTTTATAAAATTTGTTGTGGCGCATAAAGCTTGTGCTAATAATAATAATAATAATAATCTTTACCGTTAGTTCTACCGTCATAATTTTTAACGACGTCTTTTTTGTGTATCAAAACAGTAATAAAAAAAGGAAATTAACTTAAATTACACCTCGAACTTAAGAAAAGGAAATCTACGAAATTATTGTTTTATTATTTTAATACAGTGTTATTCATAACCGTTCTTTTATGTAATCTTTGATAAGTGAAAATATGTTATTAGTATTTTATTTAATATCGCATTCAGTGTTGCAAGGTTCAAGGGGCAGACTGCTTAAAAGGGTATGAATATTATGTCACGTGATCATATTCTTGTTAAGAATGTCTACTTGATAAACGTACTCATATAATTATTATTATTTTTTATTTATTTCATAACGGTTCTTACTGTTAAGATTTTGTCTCTAATTCTTTAAATACTACGTCGATTTCGCCGAAAAATTTTATTATGTTTCACACGATTTACTAACGCTAAAGTACAGATTAGAAATTCATAGGTAATGCGATTAAACGAAATAATTTTTAAAATTTTTTGCATAGTTCAATTTAATACCTTTTTCGTCGTTTCTTTCTGCTGTCTGATATTTTTTTAATATTGCCTATCGATACATCTAAAAGTTTTCGCAATCTAAATTTTTCGTTTTTATAAATATTGCTTCTCGTTTTTTATAAGTCGCCTCGCGGATTAACGCTAAATTAATCGAAATCTATCCGTCTGAAATTTCTAATTATTTAGTTTAATTCTTTTATTTAATCTTGTAAAATTCCGTACTAAGGATACTATAGATCTTAAATTCTTCGATGGTCACCTCTCATGCAATTTCCGATCTGAGATCCAGTAGTATCCTTAATTTGTTGCTAATACTCGAAGGATGTACCTGCGTCCTGATGAAATCTGTTAATATAGAAAAATTAATTGAAGCGTAGGTAATACAATCAAAATAAATTTTGTCTGGCCGTATCGACGTAGTCGATAGTCGGTCTCAAGAGAGCTACTGAAAGAGATGTCGACCATCCTTCAAAATGTATTTCTTATTCTCAGCGGATGATTATCTATTATGTTATAACCGATGGTGCGGCTACTTATTTCTGAAAGGTGCGCAAGCTCTTTCATCTACGCGTTCTCATTTCTCATAAATGCAGAAGAAAGGTGGGTTAAATGAACTCGCTATAATTTTCTCTCTTACTCGGTAGGAAACCCATTTGGCCGGTCGTATCGAGTTCGATACGGGACGAACTTTCCGCTTCTGTCTTTTACAAGATTTTCTACACCATCCCGTTTATTATTTCGCTTTCATCAATATGTGACAAAAATATCGATTAAAGATAAGACATTATATATTATATTCTTTTTAAAAGTACATTGTTTTATTCTTCCTACATGGGTTCGGGAGTTTTTTAAAGTTAATATAGTTTCCTTTGAATTTCTAATGAAAATAAAACTGTAAATAACAATTGTGAAATTATATATCTGAGTAATGAAATATTCCTTTACTGAGAAATATTATTTTTTCCTCTTTTATATCAATCTTCTATTTTTTCCTCTTATTATTATTAATTTTATTCGATCGGCAGATTTTTCAAAGCATGACAATGTGTAGTCTATCATTACAATTGTTTATGGTGCTATACTTAATGATTAATATTCAATTCTAAGGATATTATTCGTGACGGCCTTTTATGTATTCATGTCATATATTGTACAGATCCTATTGCCGTTGAATAATACTAAATGTTAATAATATTAATGATATATGTTAATGTTGGTGTTGATATTCTAGTTATATTACGTATAGACATGTAGAAATTTGTTACATTTCCCGTAATACGATATAAACAAGTAATAAAGTATTTCATTTATATTTTATACTAATTTTTAACAAGCTTATAATTGTGTATTTACGTTTGCCTGCAGCTCTTGTGGTTTATCTTGATGTATAGTAAAAATGGAGTAAAAGTTTAATATAAAAAAAAAAATTCTGCATATCTGTTAACTTATTTAATTATAAATTTTGTACGAAGTTGTTATTGTTATTTACGTTAATTAATGGTTTTATATGTTTAAAAACTTTTCCTACCACGTATTTTTTTATTATTAAAAACGTAATCCATTAATTCTATCCGTGGGCAGTGAAGTTAACATATAAAGAATATATCAGACTGCGTGTGTTTGTGAATAAATTTAACTTGATGATGTCAGTTTAGTATTTTTTTTTGTCATAATGAACCCGAGGAAAAATACAGAAAAAAATACGTTAAAGCAAAGTAAACTTAAAGTTTAATGCAGATTTGCCTTCTGTTTGAATTGTTATACAAATTTTTAACTTAAATTCTAATTACATATTGTCTCTTTTATGTAATGATTTATTAATAAATGTATTTATAATTTTTATACTGTGTTAGAGGTACGCCGTACCGTTATAAAATTATGAGATTGATCGACAAAAACTCCTGTTTTGGATTCAAACATCGACCGGCTGGCCGGACTATGTAGAGACTGACCAGTACGATGAATTTAATTGTTTAATTTAATATTATAAATAACTTAATTCATTTTTATTTTATTTACAGGAATAATCTTAGATAATAATTCACCATTAAATAATTTTTTTTCCAAGCTCTTAATGTTACGATGCTGCTGATTTATTTTACAACTTACTCTATGTGATAAATATTTCCGATTTTTCTTCTTTTTTATTTTCATTTTAATTTCAGAGATGTTACTGTAATTATTATCATTATTTTTTAAATACCCTGTAGAAAGGTCTTTTTAAATTGTAGAAGCAGTTATCTGCTAGTAAAAAAAAATCATAAAATGCCAGTTATTAAAAATTTACGTTTTAATAAATCAATTTTATTTTACTTTAAAAATTGTTTGATTACATCATTAAAGTTATAATAAAATAGCCTACGCCATTTTAAGATTTTTGGGAAATCTATTCCAGTATAGTAATTTTACTCTCGGTGTTGACCAGTTTTAGGTAATAGAATTACTTTATTGTAACTTACTGTTTGTTATTTTTATGACAAACTGCGAACAGGCGGTAATCAGGCTGACCAGTCGGATGCGTTAATTTGTATACTGTTTTCCTACATTTAGCGAAGGTTGTTTATTTTGCTCCTCTGTATTACGTAAAGAAGTAAAACAGTTCACACAAACAACACAATTCCTGATTTCCCTGAACTTTCAAGCCCAGTAACACCGATTATGCCTTTACTTAAAACACTATTCAATTCCACTCAGATAACAAAAATATTTTTGCGTAACAACGCAAAACATCTGTGATATATATTTTTTTAATTATAAATGGTCGTCCCATTTAAAAACCATTCCACCATTTTATTTTGAATTTAAATATTTTGTTTTAATAATTCCAATATTATTCTGTTGGTAATATTTTAAATAATGCTGATTCTAAAACCCTCAATTTTCTTTACCTTGTTTAACGTGAAAAAATAGTATACACTTAGATAAATAAAATAAACATTCCTGATTATTATTATATGCTATACTGATTTTATTTACTTATTACACTCATGATTTTTCTATTATTTCTCATATTTATAATTGTTATGCATTAGTACGGACTTCAAACAATTCTGGTTTATATTTATTTATTTTTTTTTATGTATAATTTATTTATTTTTCTATTATGTACGTTGCAATCTATTCAACCAGGGTCGACCATTCCTAAGACGTGTGGTTAATTGGACCCCGACCACCAAAGTACACTGGTATTCACTGTCTAGTATTCAAGTTCGTATAAAATCAATTAACTTTTACTAGAATTTGAACCTCAAAACCTTCAACTTCGAAAATCAGCTGTTAAACAACTGATTTGCGACGACGAGAACCACTAGACCAGCCCGATGGACTGGTTCTAATAGTTAAAGGTTGCGTTTATTTTTGTTCTTGATTTTGTGTTTTCTATGATATTTAAATATAATATCGAGGATGTGGATCATTATGTGACTATTCAGAAGGGTATTGCATTAAAAATAGTTTTTTATATATTTTCGCCCGGTTTTTATCGAATTTTTGAGTTACCTACATCTTGTAGTGAAGAGGTTAATCACGGATCAGCTACCGGTTGTAGCTGAGATCCTAGACTGGCTTAGACCTCTCAGACTTTCAACTGTTCATTTTGTCACATGATCTTGGATGGTTCATTGTCTGAATTCTTTTCAACGCTGGATTCCGTTTTATTGTAATATCTTCTCTGGGACTCTTGTCTAATAACCAGTAGTGCAGGAATTTAAAGGGATACATCATTAACATGCATCTCAATGTGATCTCTGGGTTACAGTCAAAATTACTGGCCATCGGATTCGATAAAGATCCCAGACTTGGACTTCTTAAGGAATATCATCACTGTACACTGAGTTTAGAAACAGCTAATATTCATAATTTGACCATTCCCTTTCCCTTCTTACCATTAGTACGATAGTGATAAGGAAAAGGAAAACGCCTGTGTCCCATAACAAGACCGATAGAATTCGTGTCGAAACTGAGTAGAGGACGATCTGTTTGTCCCTGTACTACTGAGGTATTCCGTTGATATCGATAACGCGAACAATATTTGACTTAAGTCTTGCAAGAGAAAATTCCTGGCCATCGACACCTGTGATTGGTCATATGGGGCGGGAAAGAACGAGCTACCCGAGGGAGTGATGGGCCTTTTTGCTACAAAAAGGAGGCTTAGGAGGAAATGACAGTGTTTCAAACCAACGGATAGAACTTCTTTGAAGAGGGATGCTCGAAGCTTGAAACAACTTCCGAAGTCTTTTAAAATGAGTTATTTAAAATTTACCTCAAGAATCCTTTTCCATTGCATAGATAGAGCTTCTCCCTACAGAAATCCAGTAAGAATCTTCAACGGCCTCCACCCTCTTTCCTCTTTTGGAAACGTTGGATAGGTCATGGACTTAGAGCGATGAAGAGAAGACTAACCTATTTGCTGCTTATCTGGGTAAGGTCTTTGAGCTCCTTGTCTTATGGGGTCTGGCGAGGAATTGATTCTCGAATTCTTGAACAGCCCGATTCCTCTGAGTCTTCCTGTAAGACATTTTCATATTCAGATCAAATGGATTTGCATCTGCAAATGATAAGAAAGGGGCAGAATTTACAGAATTTCCCAGGATTTACTTACTAACAAAATGCTACTTAGGCTTCCTTTTAAAGCTATCCTGTACATAACAGATCTCTAATGATATCCTGGGGACTACGTACTTCCTGACGGACTGGAAAGTTTCACAAATTATTATGGTCCTGAAACTAGGTAAACCGGTACATGAGGTACTTTTGTGTAGGCCGAAGTCTATTACCTATGTTGTATAAAATGTTTGAGACTTTGTGGGGCATGATCAAGTCAGTACGACCATCTTAATCGACATCTGAAGGTAAAAAAGAAAAGAAAACAATTGAATATTAAGTTTAAGGAAATTTATTGGTTGCTGAGCAGCAGATCACAATTTTTATTATCTAACAAGCAGTTGTACACGACTAGTCGGAAACTGATTTGGACCTACGGGATCCTGTTTTGGGGTACTAAAAGCAACAGCAGCAACGTCGAGATAAATACAACGATTCCAAAGCAGATTACTGAATAACATAACAGGCGCCTTGGTTCGTAATAAACAGTGGGGATCCATGAATATCTGGGTTTACCGTTTGTTCGAAAAGAAATACAACGATACGGTGCAAAATATAAAGTGCGGCATAACATCCACGTGAATTATTTAGCTACTAACCTTCTAGACATAATTGAAGACGTTAGAAGGCTAAAAAGGTTAATAAAAGGCATAAAATCACAAAGTGTTGGACCTTTGTGACTTTGTGATTTGAAATGGAATTATATCAACAGAGTGTTACCCATGAATTCATTATTTCCCCTGGTTCAAATCTAGTTATTATTCTTTTGTTATTAATTTAGTTTTATTTTCATTTTTTCTCTCCGTGTTTTCATCGCTGCCCTTGTTTATCAATCAAATTGTTGAGCTAACAGTGGTACTGTTCTCTGATTTCACATGAAGTCAATCTACTTACATTGAATGTTTTCTGTAGGAATATTAGTATGTTATTTTTGAGTAGTTTTGATGGAAGCCTCTGTGCGTCTGAGTTTATCTGATCATATTTACCTATGGTTTCTGTAGTATTACTACCGATGGTAAATTTTATTTTGGGATCTTTATGGCGCTCCTCTGATTAAAGTTTTTCCACGGTTGTCGGTGGTCTTTCAGTGTAGAAACATACCTATACGATGCTGATGCGATTTATATAATTTTTATGCCGATTTGAATCTTTCATGGAGGTGTAGATGGATGGTTTATACTTTCACACGTCACACAATTCAGAAGTTGTATAGACGAGACGGTAAGGAATTTTATGTCTGGAGGAAAGGGGATTTGTTACAGAAAATATTTTAAAACGACGATTTAAAGAAATCAAAATGACGGATGGTAGATGCGATGTTTTCGATAAGTCGAAAACGAAAATAAAAAAGAAGAAAAAAATATATATCTTCGACATTTAAAAAATCTTCAAATTACATATGTATATATATAATTTTTTTTAATTCTGAAGATGGCGGTCGTGAAAAAATGTTAATGTCATAATTCTTAAAATTTTATTAAACATTTAAAGATTAAACACAATCAGTACTTAAGAAATATATAATTCATTACGATAAATAATAAATATTATTTTACTTAATATATTTGTAGTCATCTTATAAATATTAAAAGAGAAGGTGTTTTATTTAGTATGATATCTCAAATCCTACTTGACTCGTAATATTTTTTGTTTTAAAAAGCTAGCTTCTATTCATTAAAATCATTAACTTTCAACTTTTTGAACATTTGGAAAATACATTTTTATTTTAGAAATGCTATATAAAATTACGCAAAAAATTTGTCGCACCAATTTTATTTTCAATATCTTGTTTTGATGAGAATTTACTGGTTTTTTTTTTAATGTTTGATCTAAATAAGAATAATATCTTTATTCATTACCTAACAATTTTTTTTAAGTTCGATAAGTAGAATCATTTTTTGAAGTTGAAATGACACTATGGATATATGTATTTTACAGAGTCACGCTACAAACTATTCCTGTTTAATAGTCAAAATATGAATAAAAACGTCATAGTTAAGTAAAATAAATATTTAAAAAATACGTTAAGCCGACTGCAGTAAAGAGAAAAAAATTTCAATTCGCAGTAAATTTGGACTTTTTAAAGAGTGAAATTATTATTTGGTGTCATATAATGAACTTACTAACTTGATTATGTAAAAACAGAAATTTCAAAATGAATTTAAAGGCTTTTTTTTATTTTTAGCGCAGGTTTTAAGTCTATTTTACGATTTGTTAAATAATGTCAGAATATAGATATGTAAATAATATGTGTAAAATATATAATAATCACACAAAAACATTGCCCGAATGAAACAAAGCCGTTTACAGGAAACGCAAAGGCGAAAGATTTACTTCTTTATACAGATAAGTAAAATAATGCTGATAGACGGTGCACAGAGATAGCTACTGTGCGTGAGCTGAGATTATGCGGATAAAAAAAAATTTCCTTTCCTTTTTTTACTTTCCCGTCTAGCGCTACAGCAGAGCTATTCCTGTAGAAGGGAAGGTATTGTAGTCGGTCGAATTTGGGCATATGCTGTTTTCATCGGATCTTCATGTTTTGACACCTAAGGAACCCAAAAACCGATTTTTCGGATGTTCGTTTGTACGTGTGCGTGTTCGGTGTTTCACACCTTATATCTCCTGAACTACTGGTCCGATTTTGATCAAATTTGGTCAGATTACTTCTATATATGGGGCATTGATGCCATTAAATTTTCAACTTAAAAGGAGGTGGGTCTGTAGAGCAAGATCACTCTCAGTATCTCGAGATTTCCTCTAATAAAGGCCTTATTTTTCTTTGGCACATTTGTTAACAATTAAAAAATAATATCTGGAAAAAAATATTTTTCAAAATCGTCCCCCCCCCCCAACCCAAAAAATGCTGTAAACTACTGGCTAAGTTGGTATAATGCGTCAGTAGTACCCCCTGTCACCACAAGGCGCGCTAGGGTATCTGTAGTAGTCGTTTCCTATGTTTAAATAAAATAATAAATATATTAAATTAAGTTGTGTGTGTAAGCCAAGGATCAGAAAAAATCCGCGTGATGGGAAAGTCCTACAAATGTGTTGTCAGATTTTTTTACTCTCATGTTCGGAATAATTTTGTTGCATTTTCACACGACATATTTTGAAAAAGTTCTTCGACAGATATATCATAATTTTAAATAGTTTATTTTCATCACTTTGTCCTTTATTTATCTCGTGAAATTACAGATCTCAAAAAATTTAATAGCTTATTAGTTTTTAGATGTGTTTTTACCTTTTTACAAATGTAATGTCTTTTTTTTAATGTTAGGTTAGTTTTGAAATGGTTTTCGTTTTACTTAGTAAGTCTGAATTTTTTTAATGTATTAATATCACAATTAGTTTTTAGCGACTGTCGGCGCAAGATAGAATCTAGATGTGATTTGGTGCCGATGACTGGTTCATCCGACACAGATCGTGCTGATATAACAAAGCTTTACTTCTTAGTGATTCTCTTCATATCTACCAGTAATTCAAAAACCTTTTAATTAAATTTTTAATTTTAGTGGGTAGGCAGTTTCGATCGATTTGTACCAAACGTTTTATTTGTTTTAATCAAGTTAAGAATTTCATTTGGATTTGCGATTGAAAAGATGCTTTAAAGGTTCAATTTTTAATTTTACATGTATAACTTAAAAGCTGTGAAGTAAATAATTTAGATCTGTGTTTCTCAACCTTTTTTTATGGTGGACGAGTAAAATTATAGAAAAATATACGCGAGGACCGGCAGACCCTCAGCTCAGATTTTTTGACAAGCAAAATAAAACTCTATTTTTATTTTATTAGCAATTAAATTTACATATACATAATATTAATTAATATTACTTCTATCTATAAACAAAAAACAATATATAAATGAAAATCAGAAAATAAATAACAAAAAATAAATGTAGGTTGTTTTATTTAAAAATAGGAACTACAAACAAATCATTTTACAAAGTAATTGTAAATAATGAAAGTTAGTGAGAAATTTTTTTGCTCATTTTGTATAATTGTTTCAATTTCGGGTTGTAAATTATTTAAAAACTTGCATTGTCTGATGAAAAGGTCAAAATCACCGAAGTTTAGGCAATGTTTTATGATATCAGTCGTAAAATTTTAAAAATTTTTATAGAACTCTTTAATGAAAAAAGTTTTTTCTTATGAAAAATTTGTTTTTTTATTAATTATAATTTAAATGTCACTAAATCAAAACAGATTAGTTGTTGCAATTATTTCCTTATTACGTGTGGCAAACCTTTTTTTCGTGATAATTTCGTCACGAAGCGTGAAGTTTGGCGTGGGATATGATATGGAAATGGAATTTTATAGCGTATGAAAAATGCTACGCCTGATCGGGATTCGAATCCTGGGTCTTCGGATCAAAGGCCGAGAAGTTGCAACTCCGCCACAGCAGGATAAAAACTTAAAATCTGAACCGACATTGTTTTCTGCGTTAGAAAATTGTCTTTTTGTCTCATCTTAATGAACGTAATAAATAATCGATAGAAAATCCTGTTTCAGGAGTTTTAAAACATTTTAGATTACCATAATGAAAAACCTCGTAACTAGCTTAGAATAACTTAACTGATAATACTGGGATGTTTCCGAGTCGAATTGCAAAATAAAAAGTTGTAATTGTATTGTAAACTTCTGGAGGATTCTATTGAAATTCCGTACACGTTTTATTAAAACAGAATGAAACAAAACTATTCTTTGTTTCAGAGTGCGAGTCGCTCTTGTTAATCTATTATATTTTGTTAACCGGGATATTATCTTATCTTCAATGCCGTTTCTCTTTTATTTTTTGTTTTAACATGTATGTACTTTTCTGTATTACAGGTAAATTTCATGTGTATTTAACGTATAATATACTTGTAATAGAAAACATTGTTGACTTCTGAACTTATAAGTCGTTCGTTTTTTACTATTCATGACTTTTTTTGAAAGATATGCCGAATATTTTCATTCGTATTTTGCTTAGCGGCGGTAATGAAATTTCCGTTTTTAATTCTTTACTTTTTTTAGTTTTATTCAGATAAATTTCCAGTTTAAATTTTATCTAGACTCAACAATATTAAAATTAAAAATAACATTTAAAGTAATATTACACTAATAATTCTACGAGTTAATGCGTATAGTTTGTTGAATTGTTCCGTTTCTATTATTGCTGAATGTGCACTCATATTTGTCAGCTTCTTTATTTCCTCATATTTAGTTCCAGTTTACGGTATTATTTTAAAAGTGTTTATAATACAATAAATACTGGCAGTGTTGCTTATATTAAAAAATTATTAACGTTGCTGAATCTTTGCACGCTTACGATTGTAAATTCCGAAATAAATTAAGCGTGATAACTGATAAACCTGATAAGTATGACATTAAGTCTGACACATTTCATTTTAGAATCATTTTTAATGTGTTTTTTTAACGTTCTTTTGGTTTAATTTATATTTATTTCGGATTTTGACGTTATTTAGTTTTCTTTTATTTTTATAATTATCCAAGAATAAAATTAAAAGTCCGTATAAAAGGCAACGCATTTATGTTATCTTATCGGAGATGTTTTGCAGCTACTTTTCGCTAGTGTTATCTGGATTCGTTCATTAAAATATGTTCTTGTAAAAATTGGCGTATTTAAAAACTGTATTTTATCAGCACATTATTCGAGTGTGTTGGAGTTTGAAGTTTTAGATGTCAAGTGTAAAACTTTCATGTTGTGTTCATTATCGCCTCCGCTTGATGAAAAGCGCATGAAGTTTTAGATGTCAAGTGTAAAACTTTCATGTTGTGTTCATTATCGCCTCCGCTTTCTGAAAAGCGCATATTTCTATCGTTGATATTTTTTGCTGCTTGTAGGTGCATTCTAAATCCGATGAACTTTCTCAGTAGTCTGATGAACTTTCAGTTTACCCGAGATGTAATATTTGTTGCAGCCAATGAAGTTCAATTTGCGCACTCCTGAGTTTTTTGTTTACAAATATTAGTATATAGTATGTTTTTCTATATTAAAATAAAAAGTTTAAACAGTACAAAATAACCTTCTTTCTTAAAATTATAGGTAATTCGTAAACTAAGAAGAAATGTTTAGATTGAATTAGGTAGCCTGATAAGCGTATGTCATATGTCAACATCGAATGTGTTTTGTTTACTGCCAAGTGAAGTGTAATTAATTATAATTATCATCATCATCAAATGATATTATAGAAAATGTCTACAGTACGAAAATATTTGGCTTCCCTGAATTTCTTTTCCTATTATGTTTTTCTGTTAATATTATTTTTAATATTGTTTTTTTTTTGAATCGATAAAGTAAACTATGATTGTTTAATATAAATTCTGTGTTTTTATGACGAATTTCCCTGTTTTACTTACAAGTCAACAGATCTGAAAATATCTCATTTTTCTTCAATTTATTTATTATCACAGTTGTTATTTTATTTTAATCTACATGTTTATTTATTATTCCTATCGATTCAAATAACAAAAGTTACAATAATTATGAAAGATATTTCAAAGAGGGTTTTTATTTTTTATTTTTTTATTGATAGCTTCGGGTTAATAATTAAAAAAACGTTTTTCTTTAGTATTACATTACTTCCAGCCGTATTGCCTTTATACCATAACACATTTTTATTTATACTGCTGTTCATTTCGTTAAATAGTGCACGGTAAATCTTATTGTACAATTGCGGATAAATTTTTAATTGCACTTTATTGTGTAGGATCGACTTCATTAAAAATTTATCGTTAAAGTCAATCCACCAACTAACATAGATATTGGGGTGCGCGCGTGTATTTAATTCTGTACAACGCTCGCATTTCCGCTCGCGAACGCATCCACATTACTAGTAACATAATCACATTATCTTCCCGCCTTCTATCGCTATCTACGGATTACGGTAATCATGAATTTAGCCATATTCAATGTAATCCTCCTAATTGGAATGTAATCCCTTTATGGGCCCGTTTTCTGTTTGATAACAATTATCTATAAATAATCTCTAGTAGATTACCTAAAGGATAATCATCCTAACTTTTCTAAAAGCTGAACGGTACGGCTGTCTGCTTGATACTCTAATATCATCCATAACGTCTTGTATATTTGGTAAAGTCGTTAGTTTACAAGACTATTAATTTAAATATTAAAATATTTTCTGCTTTTTGACCTGGTTTTTGTTGTTTGTAATCGTAAAATTAAAAACTTTCGTTTCGTAAACTGCGGAAAACGGCGTTCAGAACAAGTTTCGATAATCTTCATGCAGGCTAAGAATTATTTTATCGATAATAAAATCAAGAGACTCGCATACGGCAGACTTTAGTGAACAATTTTATTTAAACTTATGTAATTCGTTTAATTGTATTTTAATTATGAGAGTAGTTTCACAATGGAATAGTACGATGTAATTAGTGATGATTCGGCTTATTATTCCATTACCTCATTTCCTAGTAACGTTATTTTTGCAGTAGCTGGATTTGCAATCGTCTTTTTGTTTATGACTCAGTAACTTGACCGTTAATGACTTACGCGTGTATTATGTATAATGAATTAGTCAATGAAGGAGTAATTACCATTTATGAACATTTTTTTTTTGCTGTGATTAATTCGGTCTTGCGTATTCCTTTGTAAACTTGATACTTGGGAAAAGTGATAAAGTACAAAAATTTATATTCCTAAGATCCTACATTTTGTATACAGGAAATTTTTCATTAGTGTACACTGTGTACGGATGAGCCTCTCTTTGTCAGAGACTGTTTACACCCGCTGGAATTTACCTTGTTTGCTTTCAAAAATGTAAATTTCAAATCGTTAGATTTGTCGATATTAATTAGTTAACGGTAAATTATTTCTGTCTGGTGGAGTGATTTAAAACAAATAAATATTTTACAATAATCGAAAGTAAAAAACGTTCACTCTCTTTTTCTAAAACCGACAGTGTGAAGATTTTAGACAGTTCAGGTCTTTTGGAAAGCACCGTTACTGAATTTTTATGATAATTTGTATTGTTTCTAGCAAAGTCGAGCAGAAAATCAGAGCTGTAGAGCGTCTACAACTCAATAACGGATGTGACGGTTGAATGCATACTTTTCTGGCTCATTACCGTTGACCGGTTTCTATTTTGTTTTCGACCCCTGATGAACATAATTTACTGAAATTAATTTACTTTTACTTCTTTTTGTAATTTAAAATGAAATTAATAAATAAATGAAATTTTTATATTCTTAATCTTTCGGTAAACTTTTCTGTGGTTTATAATATTTTTTTCCTTAGAGTGGATTTAAACTAAAAATGTATTAGAAAAAAAAAATTAAAAATTTAGGGAGGTGATGAAGTAGAAAACTTTCCGTAAATATTGATCGGATCTGCTCCCTTCCTTTTTACCCCTGTCTTAGTAAGAAATCATATTTACAGTTTTTCTTTCTTTTTTTTTAATTTTAGAAATAGTGTAGCCACTATCTAGATTTTTTTGGTGTATACATACCATGATTAGTTTTATCAGTAAATTTTGTAAAATTAGCGAATTTGTCAGTTAAAAAAATTATAATGCCGAATTCTAAATGTTCAGATAGGGTATTCGAAATTTCAAATCTTTGTACAATAGCGAACAGATTAATCCGAACAAAAGGAATTTTTTTTTCTGTTGTAGGGAATTTTCATTCTGTGGCAGACTGCTTGCTGTTTGGTGTTTCAGATAATGTTTTTAATTCATATACAAAGAGAATTAGTGGTTTTTGTGCTTTTATAATTCACTGTCAATTAGTTTTTGGTGACCTCGTGAGTTTCTGTTATAAGTTTGTTATTGGTTTCTAGTTAATACGATGGATATAACCCCACGAAAGCGGTCAAAAATTGTTGCTCTGTTCCAAAACTCACTAATGACTCAAAGACAGATTTCCAGTGAGTGTAGCGTGGGGTTAAGTACTGTAAATGAACCCACCGGGTTGGTCTAGTGGTGAACGCGTCTTCCCAAATCAACTGATTTGGAAGCCGAGAGTTCCAGCGTTCAAGTCCTAGTAATGCCAGTTATTTTTACACGGATTTGAATAATAGATCGTGGATACCGGTGTTCTTTGGTGGTTGGGTTTCAATTAACCACATCTCAGGAATGGTCGAACTGAGAATGTACAAGACTACACTTCATTTACACTCATTACATATCATCCTCATTCATCCTCTGAAGTATTATCTAAACGGTAGTTACCGGAGGCAAAACAGGAAAAATAAAGGGAAAAAATGAAATCGTCAAAAGGTTTAGGGAAAGAGGTTGTGTCTCCAGAGAGAAAAGGAAAATGTGGACGGAAAAAGAAATCCTCGCCTACATAGAATCGATTACTAATAATAAAAAGCAAAATTAATCCACGATTGTCAGCTGTTGACCTTAATAGGAACTTAAGAGCCAATGGGACTAATCTTTCTGATATGGCAGTTTGTAGAAAATTGTTGACAGCGGGAAGGATTGCTCGGAAACCTAAAAAGAAGCAGTTACTGACACAGGTTATGAAGACAAAAAAATTTCAACGGGCAAAGGAACATAAAGAATGGACTATTGAGATGCGGAAAGAAGTTATTTTTTCAGACCAAACTCATTTCTTTGTTCAAGGGGAGAGATTAGCTTGCATTCGTAAGTCAGCAGATGAGAAGACTACTTACGCCAGCACACTTGCAACAAGCTCCCAAACACCCGGCCAAAAATATGTTTTGGGGATGTTTTACACATGAAGAGCCAGGAGCCCTTTCGCCTGTGGATGGGATGATGAAATCGGATCAATACATTAACATATGCCAAAGAAACCACTTATGCAGGAGAACCCAGAACTAATTTTCCAACAGGACCTTGCACCATGTCACACGTCAAAGAAAGCAAAAGAGTTCTTCAAAAACCAAAACATTCGTGTGCTCTCGTGGTCAGGGAACTCCCCGGACCTGAATCTTATTGAAAGTTTATGGACCATGATGAGACTTGGAAAATGAATTGTAGCACAAAAACTATTGGTTTGGTTTCGAGATGAAGAGATCAAAAATCATTGTTCTATCTTAGTGGAATCAACGCCAAAGAGGATTAATGAGATAAACAAAGGAGGACACATAAACTATTTAATTTGAGTAAGTTTGACTATTAAACATTTTTTGTTTTAAAAATAAAATTTTCTGTTAAAAATACTGTGTTCGGATTAATTTGTTCGCCACTATACAACAAAATATTCCTAAATACCATTGTAAAATTCGTGTTGTTTTTCTGATTTAATTACTAGTATTATTATCGCTATTACTAGTAATTGCAATCTTTATTACGTTTTCGTCGATTGTTCAACTGTGTTTGTCTTCGTATACCGTGCCAAGAAATAGAAATTACAGCAGGATTTGTTAGTAGTGGGAGGTAGGAAACTCCATCTATAGCTCCTAAAGTTCCTTTTGAGGAGCTACACCTACATACTTATAACTCCTTAAGGTTAAAAAACCCTTTTCCTAAATTTCGATATTTCCAGAATTTCAGATTCTGGAGATTAGATATAAAGTTTGGTTCTTTTCGTCTTTGAATAGTATCGAACCGGAAGGAAATAAACTAGATACAATGCCTCCCAGCTGTTGAACCGACTGTCAGACTGCGATTTAGTATTTCCATTTATTTACTATCTGGTATCTTCATAGTGAAGTGTAAGAGAACGATGATTTATCGTAACACAATTTTCATATCCATCATTAGAAATGCGTATCGTTTTAAAAAAATAAAAGAAAGAATGAAATTTAAATTTATTTTACTGCAATTTGTTTTTTTGTTAATAATATATATATATATATATATATATATATATATATATATATATATATATATGTATACTTGCATAATAATACATCTATTAATAATTCTTACATTTACATATATATGCTAATAACACATACACTTTCTTCTCTCCTTTGGGGAGTTTCTAGACAACTCCGGTACCTTCAGTTTGGCTGGATTAGTAAACGTAAATTGTTAACTTTTGTCTTTTTTACAGACTACGTAAGAAAATTTCTTAAAAATTAAACCGATTCGTTCTGGTTTTACTAATCTTTTCTTTAAAAAAATAATTACCGAGCCTATGAGGAACCACGGGTAACAAACAGCAACGTTCTGTTTTAGTAAAACAGTTCAACATAACATAATCCCTTTTAAAATTAATTATTTTTTTACCTTATGGCTTACGTTCAGAAAAAGATTTGCAGACGTTTCTATCCCGAAATGGAAATCCAGAACCCGCAAATCGAACCGGGACCTTCAATTTAGAAATGGATTAGTGACGATGCTACTGAAGATCTTATATTTATTATATCGGTAAATCGGCTAAGTTAGGCTGTATATGAATAAACAAATGCGCAAGTTTATTTTGTAATAAAGCAGTAAATATTTTATGTTGTGTTTATTTCACAGATAATAGCGAATATGTTTCTTTTATTGTTAAATTTGTTTTACCTTTATGAATAAATTATCTTTATTTTTTTTTCTCTGTGAATGGAAAAGTTCTGTAATGAAAATTTATTACTTTGTTTTTGATAAATGCTATAATTTGAAAATGCTTGAAGATTCCTAAATTCATTGTGAAGCACGGGGAAGGATTCTATCAGAATAGACGTCATTAAATGTCAATAAGTAAAGTCCTTAAATCACGTGTTATTTAATAATATAAAAATGACACGATGAATTTAGATGTGACTTTTCTCTGAGAATCTGTCCAACTCATTACCAAGTCATTAATACATCATTTTAGAAACAATTTTTGTAATTATTTGATATCTTTAACAGACAGAATGATATGTTTTTCCTGTTGCATAGATATTACTTTTTATTTAAAATACAAAACACGCCGACCTTTGTGGTGGAGCGGCAAGTTTCTAGCTATAATAAGGCTTCTCGTACGAAAACAGGTCATGTTTTTCATACGCTGTAAAATTCATCTCTCATTATCATATGTAAACCTTGCGATATCATTTAAGAAGCGAATGCACATCTACAGTAGATCATTATTTTCTATGAACCGTTCTTGAATTATTTTCTTCGGTATTTATTTCATTTTATTACAGTTTTGATAAGAAAATATTTTTGGAATTGTTTTTTCAAAATCTCCTTGCGACAGTTTATGTAAATGTTATTTAAGCAAATTAAAATTTTCTTTCTGTTTCTTGTTATTCTAGTTGCAGGTTTTTACGGTCGAAATGTATGATAGGGTAAATATAAAATTATACTTATCAGAACTAGCTATACAGGATATATCTTTTAGTCGTTTTCATTCGTAACTAAACATCTTACCAACCGTATCTGTTATTATTATACGACGGCCCATTTTATATTTACTAGCTTTATTTTACTTATGAAATTGAAGAGTTAAAAATAAATTTTTCAAAAGAAAAGAACAAAAAATGTAAAAAAAATGCTTCAAAACGTAAAAATATTAAACCATTAGTGAAATTTTATAGGATACAGAAGTAGTTACTTCTGATTTGAAGCGACTTATGTTCAGTAAAAATGGAACTTCCGTTACAGATTTTAAGCAGAAGGCTTATAAGCGATTTCAGTAGAATTATTTATTTTAGTCAATTCCGGAAAACAAATGTTATAAAAACTTAAACTTCAATTAACGTAGGCGTTATAACTTCCACATTATAACTTCTATATATCATTATAACTTCTATATATACATTATAACTTCCGCCCGCATTTACGGGCGGAAGTGTTAATTGTACGTTTAAGTTTATAACTTTTTTCCCGAATCGTTTAGAAAATAATCTCAAATGTATAAATATTAAAAATAGTAACGTTATCAAAATATATTAAAAAAAGAAAAAATGTAATAGTGTTTCTCCGGGAGCTTAATTTTGCTGTACTTTAACCATTATCGTTTTCACTTAACACGTGAAGGAATATCGGATGTTTACAAAACCCATTAAAAAGAAATTGTTTTGGGTTAAATTTTCGGCTGAGAAGTATAAAAAAAAAAAATCTGATATACTCATTTTTCGTTTTGAGAGGCAAAGTATGACTCGAGAGAAGCCATGTATACAACTGGAAATAATAATGCTTATACCAGAAGTCTTTGTACGTAGAAAAGAGTTCGATTATTAAGGTATTCGATTTTTCGCGGTTTTATTCTCCTCTTTTTCTTGCAAATTTAATCCTGCATAAATAAACAGAACTGCACAATTTTAATTCTAAAGTAAGAATTGATGAAATATTAATTATTAATGCTAATATTCTTAAGTTTATTAATAATATAATTTAAGGCTTACTTCATCTGATTTAATTTCGTAAATTCAAAGTAGATGAGAAAAATTGTGTTTTTTTTTTACTGTGAGTTCATTCTAGATTGTGACTTATTGTACTCGAATACATAGTGCAATTTATAATGTAGTGATACATGTACCCCGGTTCTTGCAGATTACAGCACAGTACCGATTTCTTTGTCTTCAAATTCGTATTTATTTCTCTCTTGATAAAAAAAACAGTCTAGTCTTTCCTTCCCAAGGGAAACTTGACAAATGAGCCGTGCATTGCGATCGGTGGCGAAGTTTCGAATACTACCGTTCATGCACAGTTCACTCGACAGCTTTTGTTAAGTTCATTGGATTTATTATACTTTCGTAATCGTTACTTATTGATTTTGATTTATATCTCTTTAATATTTTTGAAACTTTATCTTTATATGAAGTCAGAAAAATTAATAACAGTAGTTATCTGAACAGTCAGTTTTGGTTTCCGGCAGATTATTTAATCTGAACACCCACTCCTGTTTACGTTTTTCCTGTTATTTCATTTAGCAGTGTTCTGGTATAATATAAACTAATATTATAATTTTTTTTTCATCGGCTGATATATTTTTATATCTTCTTTCAATTTGTATTTTAACAGCTTATATTTTATAATTGTAGCCTTATATTTTTTTAATTTTTCCATAACTTTTTTCTTATTATTATTCGTATTGAATTAATTTTTTAAATTTATTAATTTTGAAAAAAATAAAAGTTGCAAAACTTTTTTATGTATGTTATAAATTATTTATTTGTTTTCCTACGTTTGCGTGGGTAATTAGGAATAGAATACATTATTATATAATAGAAGAACTATGACTTATTTATTATATTGAATCTATATCCGTTAAGGTGTCGTTTGCGACTGTAGCGGGCAAAACATTATGTACCTAATCAACTAGTAAATCGAGGGTATAAATAATTTTGTTTATATATAAGAAAAGTAATCCCATTCTTTTATCACTAGAATCGTTTCTGAAGTACCTTCCAAACCTTTGAAGATATTTGTGTTATTAGAACAGGTGTTCTCATTATAATTGACGGAAAAAACAGGTTACGAGACGGTTTGATGATAGTCTCCATTTTTATAAATCTATTACAAATTGATGTCTTGAATGAAGATGATTTCGTTTTAGAAGGTTAACATTCTTCTTTTTTTTCTTTACTTTATCTTATTAATTGTAAAGAAGTTAGTTAGGGTTACATCATTGTAACCCACCGGGTTGGTCTAGTCGTTAACGCGTCTTCCCAAATCAGCTGATTTGGAAGTCGAGAGTTCCAGCGTTCAAGTCCTAGTAAAGTTAATTATTTTTACACGGATTTGAAGGTACTTACGTATTAACACCACCGGCAGCTATATCTTTATTTAAAACCAAAGTAGTCGATCGGATTTCGGTGGAAAATGAACAGTCTCTTTATTAATTTTAATAAATGGTTATTTATATTTATTTTATAAATATAGTTTAACCAAACTTAACCTACGCTCGCTGCGCTCGCTAACCTAGACTAATTAACACCGTAATTGTTTGAGAGTATTTATTTAATAAATTCAGTAATTATTGCAATTATTTATTATTTAAATAATCAAAACACTCCTGCTAATTAGTCAAGATTAGCGAGCGAAGCGAGCGTTGGTTAAGTTTGGTTAAATTATATTTATAAAATAAATAAATATAAATAACCATTTATTAAAATTAATAAGGAGACTGTTTTGAATCTATGTTAAACTCTATATCGGCCCATTTTCCACCGAAATCCGATTGACTAAATTGTTTTTAAATAAAGCTGTAGCTGCGGTGGCGTTAATATGTAAGTACCGATTTGAATACTAGATCGTGTATACCGGTGTTCTTTGGTGGTTGGGTTTCAATTAACCGCACATCTCAGGAATGGTCGAACTGACCATTCAAGATTACATACACTTCATTTACACTCATACATATCATCCTCATTAATCCTCTGAAGTATTATCTGAAAGGTAATTACCGGATGCTAAACAGGAAAAAAAGAAAGAATTAGTAATGTTGTGGATATTTTTATTACGTGTCGGTAATCAAAATTCATTTTTAGTACGATATATCTACGAGTTTTTATTTTAAGTTTTAACTTAACTGAATTCAAAGATTTCATTTAAATGTTTTGTTAATATTAATTATTTTAATGACTTACATTAATTTCTTTTAAAATAATAGGCTTTTAAAAAACACGACAATAAAATTAACACACCGATTGTAGATATTCTCCTTCACTGGAAGATCCTCAGAAAATATTCAAACTGCTGACTATCGTAGATAATAATGAAATTATAAACATTCAAAATGATTTTTAAAAAATCACAATTTGTTGGTAGTACTGAATTAAAAAACAGATTTATTAATAATCTTCCGACCGATGAAGTCGAAATAGAACGGTCGATAACGAATACTAAACAGAACTGTAATTCCATTATAAAGCCTTTCTTTTCCATGTCTTTCTTCACTCATGTAAAGATTGTCTTCATTTCACGAAAGAAAAGTTCTGTTCAAAATAAAACCACTACATTTCATAAGAAGGAAAAAATTAAAAAGTCTTCTACTTTTGTCAAAATTTATAATAATCATAATAAAATAAAATAAAAATTAATCGTTGAGAGAACTTAATCGATCAAAACTTTACGACAAATAATGATGGAACTTCCAGAATCGTACAAAAAAGATCTTCACAACATTATTACCGAAGAAATTATAAGCGAATGTAAATAAGACAAAAAAAAAATATTCATAGTAAAATTATTCGTATCTGTCTTCGTGAAACAAAATCTCTTTTCAATGTTTAATAACCTCAACAGAATAATAACGATTTTTAATAACGAATTCATTTCCAATAATAGCGATGACCTTGACCTGCCTTCTTGAAAATTTAATACGGCATCAATAGTACGGTCGTTATGAAGAATAACTGAGTATCCATGTCCATAGCTGTGTAAAAATGGCCTCGAGTCAACAATAGCCGATCGTCCTAAAAAAAAAGATCAACTCCTGCGACAAGATCGTTATGTCTAGATAATAATCATTTGAAAGATTATAAAAGTCGACGTGTTTATGAAGTCTCTCAACGAAAATAAAAACTACAAATAGAAAATTATAAACTTAAAATTTTAACACGCCAAACTTTCAGTGTAATAGTTACAAAAATCCCTAGTTTTCATGGTGAAAAAATTTAATCGCACGCCTTTCTTTACGAAAACAATTCTTGTTATCCTTTATAATAATATATCTTTGTTATATATCCTTTGAAATAAACATACGGAGAAATTGATGACGAAATTAAATAAAATAAATTATCAATAATATTTGCCAATGAAAATTACAGTTTGAATAAACTCGATATTCTTTTAATTTTGGAAACATCTTTTATTTTTAAAATATTCTTTAAAATTAACGGACATTTTCATTAACATCTTCAACTAAACTACGTTTTTTTAGATGAGCTATGACATTTTAGTGCCATCTATCAGAAAAGAATCCGAACCATCAAATTCATTTCGGTCTCAATTGTTTGATAGCGGTGAAGAGTCACGAAGTGAATAATTAAAGCCGACAGAGACTTCAGGTGGGTGTTATAGAAAGATTATTACAACAGTAAACAATTTAATATTTTTGAGACATATGAGTATTAGAACGTAAGATTATAACATTAAGCCGGTGGAAATTGGTAGCGTATGGAAAACATGTCGTGTCTGACCGCGGAATGTAAACTGTTAATTTAAAAAATGTGAATGGAAGTTGTTAGGCTAATTAAATATCTTCAGTATTTATCTAATTATGTAAATATCCATTTTTATAATTAAATTTTTATAAATTAAAAAATATATTTATTTGTATACATTTATGAACCTTTTCAATTCATATCTTTGTGTGTGGTGGTGAATCGGTGCGTTATAATGTAATTTTTCAACTTTTTTGTTACTCCTATAAATATCTACCTCGCTTCGAATTTAAATAAACAGTTTACCATCAGTAGCCCACCTGCATCACGTCATTTTTTTTTTTTTTTAATAATTATTATTGTATAATCTCATCGCAAATTATAAGTATAAAACATTTTATTAATTATCTTGATTTTACTGTGAATACGAATGGATTTTGCACACGGATTATAATTATACTACGGGTAGTTGTTTCACTGAGTTTTCCTTTGTAGTCTTTTTGGATTACTATTGTGTGTGGTAGATTATTTTCACGTCGTGACGCCGTTCTATGAATAATTTATCGATAAATTATTATTATTATTAAGGCGTAATATACGCATAGGTAATAGAGATAACATAATAACATGAAGAACAAGGAAAATAGAATAACTTGTAACAGTTTATTTTAATTTTATGTGGATTAGAAGTAGAGTATGAAATAGAAGTTAACGAGATGATAAAAAAGTAAAATTAATTTTTTTTTACCGATCGGGATGAGTAGTACGTTCATTCGTTCTTTTAAATCTCGTGGATAAGCTTCCGGTTTTTCAATTTATGAAATTCTCTTTCGGAAATTTTTATTTTATTCAAAAGCTGTTTTTTCCTTATTGTAAGATAACTGAATTTCCCTGTTCGGTACGTGACTGTTGAGTTTTATTGTTTAATATCCTGCATCATGAGTACGCATTCTTTTTTTACGTTATTGCTGGACAAAAGTCATTAATTATAAAAGTTTTGAGTGTTTTGGGAATTATGCCTTTTAAGCAAACGTTCAGTGTAGTCGGTTATTCTGTAGTAATATTATCTCTGTAAAAAAGAAACATGATTGCAGGCTGAAAAAACGCGTATTAAAATCTCTAACACGTAGCCTGTTATTCCCAGAAGGAAAAGAGGGGTGTGAAGAAAACCTGCTAAAATGTTGTTTTATTGTGTTCTGTTATTCATTTCGGACGAGTTTAAAGTTAAAGCAAAGTTTTTAACTCTCTAAGTGTAAAAAATACACTATCCGAGAATTAGTTCAATTATTTTGTTCTTTTTTTTAAAGAAGTTTGCGAGTGCAACGATTTAGTAAAGCAGATTTAATTACTCCCCGTAGATGATTTAAACAGTTCAGTTTATTTCTGATGCGTACTAGCAGTGCTTGCACATAGATAAAAAAATCTGATGGGTAGACCACATGACTTCCTTGTACGCCTATTAAATTACATATACACATTTATAAAGCACATAAAATTTTATTTCACTAATAACGTCTGATTTTTTCATTTTTTTTTTTGTTATTGAATTATTATTTATTGTAAAATTAATAAATCAACATATTTAAATTAAAAAAAAAGTAAAAAAAGGAGATGAAGTCGGATTTGAACCGATGTGCCTTCCCTTGTAAGATCAAAATATTTCATTAATTAAAATTTTACTTGGACATAACTCTGGAACCAATGAAAGTAAGTACCACTTATGATAGATATATCGTTGATAAGCTCTCAATGAGGGCTTATTACTGCAGATAAGAAAGTGCAGTATCTAGTTTTTTTTTATTTTGTACGTACATACGTACAGACGTCACGCCGAAACTAGTCAAATGGATTCAGGGATGGTCAAAATGAATATTTCCGTTGAAATCGGAAAACTGAAATTTTTCGCGATCACAATATTACAAGGAAGTAAAAATGGAATTTTTTTTTGTTCTTACTGTTTCAACTTCCATTAATCGGTATATTTTAAACCTTTGTATCCCGTTGGGTGAGTTCACAATGTTAATAAAAACTCATTAAACCGATTTATTTGAAAATATTTTGCAAATTTCTGCTCTAACGAGCAGAAATTCGGTTACAATATGACAAGTTATATTTTGTTATTCACATAACAAAAATTGTATATTTAGTTTAGTTCAATCTGATCTGATTCGACTAAATCTATGTAGTTTATTATTAATATAACTGATATATTTTTTACTGGGTATCAAAAAGGTCTTAAAACTTTGATCGGTAAGCATCAGATTACTCACTACTGTCGTTTTATTCGTGGTATTAAATACTGAAATTTCTAAAACCAGTCGACGTAACAAATATTACGAAAAACTGCAAAATTACATTAATCAACAAAAAAAAGGTTTTTGTCTATCCGGAATCGTACATGGTTATTTTAAGTAATTATTTGGTGCTGAATTCAAAGCTGTTATTAGAATTTGTGTAACGTCACGTTTTTTTTTTTTAGATACTTACGGTTTATTTACCGATAAATGCATAATCACTGTGAAATAAAAATTAAAAAAAAATTATTATTTATGTGTATTCATTTAAAATTTATTTAAATCGACTAAATTTTTATTTATTCAAACACAGATAAATTGAAGAACATTAATACAATTTTAAATAAGTTTCTATAAGTCTAAATCATTGGAAATGCCTTTAAAGTAACAGTTTTTAAAAGTTTAAATCACTGGAACTCTCTTACCTTTAATTTTTAAAATATGTATACAAAAATTTCACTTGTACGATGTTTGATCACTTTCTATAAACAAAAACCAACAATAGTCACCCATCATTCCAGGATTCCATCTTTTTTTGTTCCGATGTTCCATGGTCAGAATATCCCGTAGGAAACGCTCTCCTTGCTTATCGCTAACGAGCCCAAATTTTCGAGAAAAAAGTCTAGGTGGGACAACAACAACGTTTTATTAACAAAACAATACACAGTTTCATCTTTTCTGCTGTCTAAAAAACCACCAATAACGAAAAACGTTCCAGCAATTAGTTTACATTCACTAATTTTATCGTCAAAAGTGAGTCCTTTTTTCTTTATTTCAGTTTCTTTATTAGCGGACCGATAAATATATACCCTCCTTGCGCTTACCATCACTCTGTTTAGGAAATCTTATATTTAAATTATTAAATCCTGATCCGTCTTTGTCTGGTACCTTTACAAAATTTTTCATAAGTCCGAGTTGTATGTGAAGTGGCGGTAGTATGATTTTACCACTCAATGATAAACGCTTTTCATTTTTTCACCAGCCACAAAGTTTTGTCACAGCGGCCAGTTCTTTACTTCATAATGACCTATTGTATCACGACTTCCCAAAGACAAAAAAACAACAATATTTCGTAAACCTACCTTGCAAACCAAGAAGTAACGCAACAACTTTCAGATCACTGCAAACTTGCCACTTATTTTCGTTGTATTTTATTGCTTCTAATATTGATGCCATAGTTTTATACGTTTATTTCATGTCGACTGCATGAACTAATGGAGTGGATGGCTGTTTGTTACCATTACATAGTAAAACTGCTTTAATGCTGACTGTAGAAGAGTCGATAAAAAGACTCTATTCTTCAGCAATATGTTGAATTCCAAGCTCTTTCATCAGGGCATCGACATCAGTACTAACGCAGATTGAATTTTTCATATTAAGTTGAACAAGTTTTATTTCGTTTTCTAAAGTCAGTAACTTTTGTTTTTTCTACTAAAAGATTCCGCTGTTGCAGTCCAGACCCCAGACGTTCAGCTTGCTGCTTTGATAACTTTAAATCGCGAACTAAATCATTAATTTCATGTTGATTTAAATGAAGAAATTTCTCATCAGATACAGGGAAAAATTCTTCAACATCCTCACATCATTTGCTTCAGTTTCAGATTCTTCTTCTAGCAATGAAGTAACTTCTCTTCGTCTGATACCGGCTTTAGAGCTTAGGATACATCTCCATATACTATGAACTTTATTTTTGAATGGAAATATAAATATATTTGTCATACAAAAGTAGCAGTTGGTGAAGTTGTCCTTATGTTCACATCAAACCATCGGTACAGCAAACGGCATGGCTCGTCGCTTTCCCTTCAACCATTTAGTTAGTTACTAAGTACAATACGCAAAAAGATATGCGTGAGGCGCCCAGATATTATCGTGATTCCCTAGTGCACAATGAAGACAAAATTTATGAGCTGTTTTATCGATTCATAAATAGTCTTTCTTTAAGATTTAGGCGTAAATTTACTACAGACATAACAAAAATTGTCTGGATGACTTGAACGTCCACGAACTTTTGCAGAAGCCATGTTGTAGCAAATAAAAACGAGAAAAATCACTTTTGCATTATAAAGAATTGATGAAAATATAGAAAAAAATACTAATAACTCTGTGAAACGCAACACACAGTACAGACAAGTGAAACTAGACATAATAAGATTTTAAGCATTGTAGTAGGCAAAAACAGTTGTATGATTGTCAGCATACAGACATGTTGGTACGTGTCTACTTCTCATGATACAGTGTATACATTTATCTCTTTTTATTAAGCGTATATGTTGTTTAAAAGTAAAAACTATTCTTAATTGTAACCAATAGTTAATCAAAATGAGTTTATTATAAAAAAAGTTTACGATTTACGTAAAACCTTTACTTAGTAATAAAATTTCAATAGCGTATTTGTAATCAACACCCAAATTACAGTGATAAAAGTTGTGTAACATAATGTTAGATTTAAATTTTGGTTTGATTAGTATTATTAAAACATTTGGTATTAAGTCTGTAATTTGTTCTTTGTTATCGCACAATCACTACCTACCGATCTGTAGTATTCGGGTAAAATATCGTTGTATACGGACAAAAATATTTTTCAACTTCCGTGATTAAGAGAACATCAATTTTTGTCATTTTATAGCGTACCATGACTTCACAAGCTATATTTGTTGCCAACTGGTACAGCGTCTTCAGTCGCTCGGAAACGATTACTGATAGACAGCGTACTATAGTAACTATAGTGTTGGCGGACGACTAGTTTCCGTTTACAACAACGCGAGATGACGTCGCGCATCTTCATCGTGGCGATAGCTTCGTAATGGCGGAAAAATAGTATTCCTGAACCGATCCGAGTATTGAGTAAAAATAAATCGTTTTGGTTCTCAAACGCAGCATTCTCAAGATTAGTGTTAGTATAATAAATTCGTTCGTTCATGGTTTTTTGTTGTTTACAAATTTAATGTGAGGAATTCAGTTTCATTTTAAAAATAAAAATGTATTCTTGAATGAAAAAATAACTTGACATGAGCATTCTTACCTTTTCCTTAATTTTCTTTTTGTTTTCTTGTATAGTTGTAACATATTTATTAAGATGTGATTCTTCAAGAACTGGTTTTACAGTCAGAATAAGACTCCAACTAAACATGCCTTCAAGATCGTAACATTACAGAATTTTTAAAATCTCAGTTATAAGCGGGAATATTGTAAATCCCGGTTCTCAGAAATAAATAAAAAGATTGTATTTTGAAATGCAAATAGAAATTTATCATGCTCTCTGTCAGCATTATTTTATTACAGAATAGTTTCTTGATATGTTTTACGTATGTCCGAGGATCACAAAGAGAATCATTCATTGTTTACGTGTCATCCATCTTTTTTAGTTATCAGATTTTAATAGAAAACGTCAGTTTTCAGACGAAACTGAGTATAATCCAAACATTTCCTTTGCCTTTTTTTAATAATTACAAAAGTGGTAATTTGAAACAAATTTATACTCAAATTCTTCTCCAGAAATATTATTCAATGAATGTCACTATCTAGAGACGATACATATAAAACCTGATGTTAGATTTTATACGGACAGCTCTAGAAACATTAATTCTGTTAGTTGTGGCTTTGTCGTTGGCAGTAGAACATACTTTTTTGGCCGTCCCAACATCCAGTGTTTTCGTTGCAGAACTGTGTCATTAAAAAGGCCTTACATATAATTAGCCCAAAGTATCGACTTGTTTTTGTTTGCTTTTGCAAATTTCGTTTGCATTTCAGGCAATGAGCGCGCAGATAGTGTAGATAAGGAGGCTTGTCTCCAGCCTCCTTTCACCGATCTTGTCGCTTCTAACGATCTTGTCTGTTTCCTGAAGAGGGCGGTTCATGTTGAGTGGCAAAGTGAATGGGATGCTAGCATGAACTTCGCCCAATTAAGAACATTGTTTTACTCTGAAGCTCCTCATGCAGAACTAATCGTGGATAGAAGGTTATCTGTCTGTTGCGAATAGGGCATATTAGGCTCACGTATATATAGCTGATGACTAAAAACAGATGCACCAGTTTGTGTTTGCTACGACTGCCGACTGCAATGAACCACATTCTTGTGGATTGTATCTGTTATGCGGCATTACGTTGCAAGTTTAAGCTGGGAACTAACATTCGAACTATTCTAGGAGTTGATGAAACGAAGTTATCTTCTATTTTACGATTCCTTAGGGCCGTCCGTTTATAATATTCAAATATTTGAATTCCTGTATTTCAACTATGTCATTTGCCGTAAAGCAGATGGTAATTTTATTATCTTATTCAGATATATAGCACAATACATCTGTGTTTTTATTTTGATCTTATCATACGCTACAAGATTTTCCATTTTAAGATGTATTTTAATTGTTTTTAAAGATGTTTTTGTTTTAATTGTGAATTTTTAACTTTTAGTTATTTTTTTTAAACACATACATCATGTTCGGGCGATGATAACGCCGAGGCTTTTTTGCCCAGAAGAAAAAAAGGAAGGTACTGGAATTTGAAACAATTTTTTAAATGGACCGATTAATTTACTATCGCTTGTATTACGTGCAACATGTTGGGTATTGTTTATGTCGCATATGTATGCAAAGAAAAAATAATATACAGTTTTTTACAGTAACAAATGTTTTATTATTTAGAGGTGCTTAAGGGAGGGATTTTCTGGAGAGTATTAAGGCGTCAAATTATTTCGAGTGGTTATAAAAATGGGTTTCTCTTTTAACGTCATTTCTGAGATAAATTAGCGTTCAGCTGATTTTGTATTTCGATTCTTCTTTCAGGTAAAATATCTACAATTAAATAAGTTATTATTCATCAGGTATAATAAAAAAAGAGGAATTTTTTTAAAAGAGGAATTCTTTATCGATTACGCTTTTTTTTAAATAAGCGAGTTTAGTCAGACGATTACATAATTTGAAAAGTAACATTTAAATATATAATTTAGAAAAGGTTGAGGGAAAAGCCGAAACTGGCTGTTATACCTTGAAAATTCTGGGAATCGGGAATATCTATTTTTGGAGACGCTCATAAATCTCGGAGAAATGTTACAGTTCCCGGTCTCTGATCACTGTTAGAAAAAATAAGATTTTCGTTTATCTTATCCGTAAGTTCTTGATATTAATGAACGACGTCTCTTCACTGTACTGAAGGTCCGGGTCGTAGTTATTGCGCGGTAAAGAATAAATAAATTATGATAATCAAAGTTATATTTCATATTTTAATATAAATACAATATTTATTTATTTATTTTAATAAGTTGAAATGTTAATCCCGGATTTGTTTTGTTTCTTTTTTAAATTATGAAAATGAAATTATAATGTATTTTTAAGAAACCTTTTATTTTGGAATGAAAGTTGTACGTAATTATGAATAATTACGTACAATTTTTACGTTTTCTTAAAGATTATAATTGAAGTTCGATATTATGAAGACTGTTACTCTGCAACTATATTATTTATACTTAAAAAAATCGTGTCGTAACTTTCCACAGGTTAAATTAAATACATATTTAAATTTGTACGATATAAACATTCGTAGGCTACCTCGCATTTCAACCCGGTATTAACAGTAGTAATTTTCTTTTAAAATGTTGGCCTAATTCTTTACTCAAAAATTACGTCTTAAATAAATTATGACTGTAACTCCTAGAATAAAGATCTGTCTTCAGTTCAAAAACACTTTTATTTTTTTATTTAAACGTGATACGACGCAAAAAATAATGGCTTTAACCAAATTGTTGCTGTTATATATACAGCTGAAGATAATATTTAAAATTATACGTGGTTGTACAATAAGAAATCCGTTCGGTACATCCCTAAAATACACATTCAATTTTCTTTGTAAAAGTATTTCTCTTTTATTAATATTTAAAAAATTTGATGAGCGGTATTATTATTTGTTCGTTGTATTTGCAGCGTGGATTCATGGGAAATTCTTTAGAATCTTTAGTGATTTTTAGCCAAAATTTATTAAATATATTAATGATATTTTACTGTAACAGATATTCTATACCGAAATGAAACTTACTGACAGAATAATTAAAATTAAGAATTCTGAAAACGATAAATTTATCAATACTACGGTCGATGTTATTTCTTTTATTTACTTACTTGGTATAGAGTATTTATTTTATTTATTTATTTTTTTGGGCGGAAAGAATTCGTGTTTCTCAGAAATTAAAATTTAGATATTGTATCTGAATTTTATATTTATGCACACTGTTTTATTTGACTCGTACTGAGTATCGAATACTATTTTCACGTCTTCGGTCGAGGAATTTTGAGTGATACCGTAAATTTTTATTTCAAAAGCTGTGTCGTGGCGCAGTTTGTATAGTCGTTACTTATTGATTTTTTTTTTGCTTTTATCTTACATACTTTGTTTTCTTCCGTTTCTAGATTCTCGTTCTACATTACAACCGCTGATTTCACAGCCTGTTATTCGGTTAGCGTCTTTCACGTTGACCTTTTTTTCTCAAGGTTACTGAACTAGACGGCTTAAGATAAATAGCGAGACATGATTTTACTCTTCTACACTGAAGTTATTTAATCTAATTTTTCGATTTCTTTTGGTTTATTTTATTTTGATGTTTTGCCAAATTTCTCAGTCGCATTGAATTCAGTTTTTAGTATAATTGTAAGATAAAGTACAGTTATATAGTCTTATTTGTTTTGACAAATAAGGCAAGTACGTTTAAACAAGTACTTTTAAAAGAAGTAAAAAAAAATAAGTAACAGGAGTAAATTTAAAATAATATATAGTTTTAAACGTTTTCTTTATTTTAAAGATATTCTAGAATTCATTTTTTGGCCCTCGGTTATTTGTTTTTTATATTGCGGTAAATTTGTAATTTTTTTAATGGATTTTTTTATTGTATTTCCTTTCCACCGGATGATTTTTTTATTTATTAAATTTCGAACGATGAAAGTACTTTATTATAGATGAAATAAATTCAAGCAACGTAAAAGTTAATATTGTTTTAAGTAAATTTTGTAATCTTAACTCTTTAAAATGAGAAACGCCATTTTCTGCGATGGATCTTTATTATTTTTTTTAAAAGACTATGAAAACCAATAGGTTTGTTATTAAAGAGACAGTTAAATTTTAATATCTGAAATTAGATGAAAATAAATAGTCGAGTGTAACTTTAATCAAATATAAATACTGTGTACGTTATTTGACGAGAAAAACACACTTTAGAATATTATTACTGCTGTTTTGTTAATCTTTCAGATTTTTTTTATTATAATTCTCTTGGTAATGCTATGACGACGTTATTTGAGCATCGTGTTACGTTTCATTTAAAATATTACTTTTGCAATCTATTTAAATAATTATTTTATTTTTTAATTAACTTAATGAAATTGTATTTAAAGTATTAAACATAACGGGTAAATTCAGTATGATACGATTGAAATACTGAGATCATTATGACTTTTAATTTTTTTATCGTATCTTAATTATATCGTTTACAGCGGCAGTTTTCCAACATTTTATCCCATAAATGAACGGGCTGAATTATTTATTTGAAGTAATATTAAGTTGATTTATACTCCCGATACGATGACTTAATGACGTGTGGTAATTAAATTACTACTCATATTGCTGTTTTATTTTTTATTTTTGTTTGACTTCTATCGAACAAATAGACTTTTCATCTGCAATCCGATTTTTCTTAAATGTTATTATGTATGTACGTAAATACAGACTGTTTTTATAAATACCCAGGAAAACGTTTGGGCGAGACGATTTTGCATTGATGGACGGAATTTTAATGATCGATTAGGTCTTTCCGAAGCACCTTCTTCGATTTACCGAATAACGGACATTCTTGAGGAAAGGATCGATATCTTCAGTTTTGAACGACTGAAGATAATTCTAGTTAGTAAAGTCTTGAACGGAAGCGTTTTCAGATCTTTAGACCTCAACTTTGTTGAGGAATTGAAATTACCTTCCCCGGCCGGAAAGGTTTTGGCACTCATCGGATACAAACAGTCTGGTTGGAAGTACACAATTCGAAGGTATATTTCATGAACCGGCTTGTCATTTTATCTGTTTTGGTAATATATTGAGGGTAAATATTTTATCTTTATTACAATAATTTTTTTTCAAAATAATTTTGAGCTGTTCTTTTCCAGTCGGACGTTTTAACTTACGAGATTCATCGGTGCCGGATAAATAGTGAAAATAAAAATTTGACATCAGAATCGTTAAAGAAATAAACTTAACCACTCGGTCTAATAATAAAATGTTCTTTATTTGTTATCATATACCCCGCGTATTTAGTAATACTGTATTAAGTAATACTTCATTCGTTTTTCGCTATAGATAACATAAAAGGAATTAAGAGTTAAATCTTTTGTTCCTGAAGTCTTCTACTTAAAATTTAAAATAGCTTTTTTTAATCGTGTTTATTGAAGCATTACACGATTATTTTTATAATAATAAGAGATGTGAAATAACTATTTAATTATTTTAATATGTTTGACTGAAGAAATAAAGTTGAATATTAATAAGAATTCATAAAAGAAATCTGAATGAAGTAAACATCCCTGAGGAAGTTATTTCACCTCGTATAAAACGAGCACAGACGAATATTTATGAGACGCAGTTTCTTAGTATTATTTTTCTTATCGCTGTTTTTGCTGTACGTTCTTTTTATATTTCTCAAGAGAAAGCGTCAGATACCCGTTAAAGTTTTTTCGTAGAAAAAGTTTGTAAAGTTTACTCTGTATCCTAATTCTAATGCCATCGATCCTAAAATATATTCCATTAGATTTTTCACCGATATTATTAAGCAGATGCCGATCGTTATAGAGACATCCGTATCCACTACGCTTTGTCATTTACAATAGATAATCAAAACATAGAAACCTGCTCCGGTTATTGTTTATGTGTAGATTCGCTGTCAGTTTCTATAAGTCAAAGCAGGGCTTATTTCAAAGGCTTAAGGCGATGAATAGGGTTTACTTCTGCACCGTGTGTTATCGCCTCGAATACAATAATTATTGTTAACGATCTCTTCCGTCCCTCACAGCCGGTTACAATCTAGTCTCTTAGCAAATTATTTCCGTCGGATCGAACTTTGTCATTCTTTAATGCGTTTTATTTCGGGCGAGAAAAATGTATCCTGATAATAATATAAGATTAATGTAGAATTAACGCATGAGAACAGTCAGAGGATCGTTAAAAGAGAACATAGATTTTGTCTGTACTTTGGCATAAGTACGGTAAATAAATACATTTTCAAACTTTTTAATTAAACGTAACTGTGCGGTGTTATTTCAGAGTAGAAATAGTTAAAAAACGGAAGTGGATATTTTTTTATAGATTCATAAAGCGTATCAGAAATTGCTAAAACGCCTAAAAAAAATAACTGTCCAAGTACACGAACAGATGGTTTTTAAAATAATTTTTTAATAATTCAGTTTGCCTATATTTAATTTTTGTTTTTGTTAGTAGCAGGACGTAAAGTTTTCCTTTGGTTAGTGGCGCCTCCTATCAGTTCTTATTAATTAAACCTCTTTTCACACTTAATCATATTAAAAATAACGTATTGTAACAAGACCTGACTAACGGATTCCTGCCAATTAAGTAGAAAGTATAATAGTGGAAGGAATCCAGAAAGGGGCTAAAAGAAACCCTTTTAAAGCTAACAAGCCCATTTAACAATCGTCCTTTGTAATACTGCCCGGTGACACACCTAAACAGCTGTTTTTCAATGAAAAGTGGTTACTGGATCAGGGTAGGAATCTCATGGGAAAATGTGAGGACGGACTATCATTTTCACGCTTTGAGTAGGGTCCGGTCTTGCAGTTCAAGAGGATAGGAGGATAAATACTCCAGGGAAGACCAGTTGACTGTCAGTTTGCGAGGAGAGTCTGCGAGAGAATGCTACGATAGAGTTCTAAGCAAGGAGCTATTATGCGAGTTTGAAGCGAGAGTATTCTGCGAGGAGGTCAGTGAAGGCGCAGATTTCTAGTGCGTACAAGTTCGACGGGATTTAGGTAACGGTACAAGTAATTTCATTACATGAAAACAAGAATGGTTCGGTGAGTTACTGTTAGAGACAATTAGTGAAAATGGTAAAATTTTTATTTCATTCCTAATTGTTAGGGTAGCATTATTTGTGAACAGCAAAGGTATTATAGTGAAAGAACTTTATCCTTGTCTTATCTATTGTACTACTGTTGTTAATATAAGACTAGTGGTTAAAAGTGTTAAGATTAGCGGTCATGCTAATGTCTTTTGTCAATGGGGTTGAATTCTGGTTTTCAATATTTAACTACCTGTAAATAAAATCTAATGTTTACTTTAAATTCTGTTCTGTGTGTAATCACTGTTTATTATAGTTGTTGTTTTTGTGATTATTATTATTGTTATTTGTTTATTTTTTCGTTTATTATTTTATTGTCATTGTTGATTTATTTTACTTTATTTATGTTCTTAACTAATACATTTTAATTATACAGGATGATTCAAAGAAATGGGAAATTTTGAAAGTTGTGTTGTTTTAGCCGTGGGCGATTGGTACCACTTGATAAGTGGCGCCAGCCTCTCTAACCTAACCTGCCATTTAGTTGGCATTGATCCTTGGAGTGGTGCGCAACGTGCATTTGCTATCAAAGTGTTTTACAAAAACAATGAAGAGTGGAGGGAGAATTTCGCTGTCATTTTAATCTGGGACGGCACGATCGTGTTCCATCAGCACATGCAATTAAAACATGGATATCTAATTTTGAGGAAACTGGTTCGGCAATGAAAAAGAAACCTCCATGAGCGAACCGTCCGTACATCACAGAATGTTCAAGCTTTACAAGATGCTGTCACACGAAGTCCACATCGGTCAATTCGTCGTCTCTCAGCATCTTTACAATTGCATAGTTCAAGTGTTCAAAGAATGTTAGTGAAGGACTTGCAATTCAATCCATACAAGTTGCAGATCGTCCAGGAACTGAAACCGAACGATGCAGTTGTGCGAGAACAATTCTGTAATGTAATGCTTCAGAAGATAAATGATAACAAAGAGTTTGTTCACGAACTGTGGATGTCAGACGAAGCGCATTTCCACCTCAGTGGATTTGTTAAGAAGCAAAATTTCAGATACTGGGCAGAAGAAAATCCTACGCAGCTACACCATCGTCCGTTGCACAGCTAGAAAGTGACCGTGTGGTGTGCTATGTCATCTTACGGTGTTATAGGCCCTTATTTTTTGGGGTATGACAACGGTCTTGCGATTACAGTGACGTCGGCTCTTTACGTAGTCATGCTTGAAACCTTTATTGTGAAACAACAAAAGAGATTTCCACCAATTCTTAACACAGCCGGGTTTCAACAAGACGGAGCAACGTCACATACTGCACGAATATCGATGGCAGCTGTACGCCGATTGTTTGGACAACGTGTCATTTCACGAAATGGTGGCATTAGATGGCCTCCCAGATCGCCTGATCTCTCAGCTTGCGATTAATTTTTGTGGGGTCACCTTAAAAGCAAAGTGTTCCACAGTAGACCTGCTACAACGGAAGAACTGAAGGCAAAGATCCGAGAAGCAATGGCGGAAATTCCAGTTGAGATGTTATGTCAAACCATGAACAATTTAACGAACTGACTTCGTGAGTGTTTACGTAGAAGAGGAGGTCACCTGGAAGATGTCATCTTTAAAAAATAAACTAAAATGTATGTATCCTAAATGGCAACATTTGTACAATTACACGAAAAAAATTCATCTTCTAAAAAAACTTTTTTATTAACGTTATTTAATTTTTAAAATTTCCCGTTGCTTTGAATCACTCTGTATAAACATTTTTAATTGACAACCTCTCAATATTCTGATCGAGCCGCAAACAGACGACAGTTTTAAATACTTATCTTATCACTTCCCTCAACCACTTCGTGTTTAAACACAAAGGTATTCTTAAGAATACCTCGTGCTGTAATCAGTTACATTTTAATACCATTTATACGGGATGGTATTAGGATAGAATATCTACTACTGTTACTATTATTCCTATATGCATATTATTCAAAAAATATAAATTAAACATTTAAAAACTTTATATTACAGGTATTTATCCCTCGTAGCATTGTTGTTTACGTTATTTATACTAAAAAAAGGAATCTGGCGTAACTTGTTTTATGATTCTATATTAAAACATCAAACTAATAATTCGAATGATGACGTATTTAAAACAATTATAGTGTTTGTAAAAGTGAATAAGTGGAATCACGATAATACTTATTGTCATGTAAAAAAAAACTTGCGGTGTTTTAAAAAAGGTTTTGCGTTAATAAACTTGGCTAGAATATTTAACAGTAAGGTTCTTTTCAAAGTATGTTCATATTACTTTTTTTTTTAATTGTAATACATTACTTACGATAAGTGTCATTAGATACGATTTAACAACAGGTTTTTTGGTCGTTTGTTGAATTAAAGATTAAAATACTTTGGGAAAATGATTTACAGTTATAATCCTCGTATTTGAAAAGTAAGTAAAATAAGTTTATGTTCTTGTTTTATATGTAAAACGAAATTTTGTAACTGTAGTGGCAAAGAAAGTTAATGACCACCTGTTGAAAACTTTTAATAACCTATCTATAAAATACAATCATTAAAAATTGTTTTAGCGATTACATGTATTCCATATTCTCCGTTTTAAACTAGGTTTTAACCAAATTTAAAGCAAATGGAGTTTTATTGCAATTTATGTTTAAAAAAAATGGTGTGTGTGCTGCTCTGCTTTATAGTTGGCTCGATTAAGTGAGAACTCTAGACGAACGAAAAATTTTTTAATGAAGTTAATAAAAATAAAATGTAATGCCGCGGCATCTTTTAAAATTATTAGTTGGCATCCAGTTTTTATACATTTTCTTTTAAACGTTATCAAAATCTGTTTTTTTTAGAAAGACTGAAACTAAAGTGTAATTAAAATTTCAAAATCTCTTCTGCGGGAACTGCACCGCATGTACCGAGTGGTTTCCTTGAGTTCTAATACTTAACGAATCCAGTGAATTCTTTTAACCGATGAATGCTAATGAAATCCTTTCTGAATAATAAGGAAATATCTTTTATAATTACTACGGGTGGGCGCTAAACATCTTCGTACGGTATATTTAATAGATGATGCATATTATTCCAGCCTACAGACGTAGAAACGTTATTAAACCCGTGACTCTGTTGTTGATGCACAAGTGCTGATTGTTTTTGTGGTTATTTTATTTTTATAAACTCATTATGTAGATGTTTGAAAACTTGTGGTTTTGGGAGAAAATGCAGATTCACTCTTTGTTAAATTAGCGATTTAAAAGCAAATCATAATTTTAAAAAAAAATCAGTCATTGACAACAAATTCGAATTGTATTTATTATATTATTTTTTCATTTCCAATTAGATTATTGCAAAACATTTAATTAATTTAAATTTAATTAATAATTTTGTATTTCCAATTTTATTTTACATCTCTTCTTTTTTTATTTATTTTAATTTGCCTGCTAAATTTTATTTCAGAGTAATTTTTTCTGTTCTGAAAATAGAATCTAAACTTCATCTTGATTTTGGTATGTGTTTGAAACTAATTTCACTGAATCGTTAAACGATTGTATCCTTATTACTTAAAAAATTTATAAATAAAACGAATCGCTTAAACTATATGTAAAATATTAATACAAGAACAGAACTAGTTAGTGAAACTATTCTTACAGTATATATACAGGTAGATACTCAGTTCATACGTCGGCTAGATTAATAAAAAAAAAACCTTACTCAACATTCTAGTGTAACACTACAAAAGAAACTAGTATACTGTAACAAAAGCCTCAGGTGTGATATTTCAATCCTGCAGATTCCTAATCCACTGCGAAAGAAACAACCAAAGTTTTAACAAAACACTGAAATATTCAAATGTATTTCTTCACCTTTCAGTGAGCATCAACACGTGAGGTCAGAGTCAGAGGCAAAAGATTTTAAAAGTAGTTCCAAATTCTTGCCTAGCACACTTTATTTCTTTTTGTCTTTTTTATTACCGTATTTGTGAAAAAAATTATTTTCGAAAACATTACTTTACTGATATTACTGCGTGTAATTACGTTCAGAAGAACTTAGATATATTAATAAAGGATCGTAAGTGATCTATCGATATCGATTTAACACTCCGCGATTTGGTAAATACGATTTTCTATAAATAAGCTAAACTTCTAAATAAATTTCTTGCACAGATATCAGTTGTAAGATTCGGAAGCATAGCTCTGTTGTTTACATATTAAATAAGATTCACTGTTTATGTAAGATGTTATTTTATATATGTACCATATACCGTGCAGACATGTCATCAGAGCAGTCTTCTGGATAGTTCTCAAATCAACTAAATAGAATGACCGCAGTAAGGGAGTAATATATACCGAACCCAATAAATCTGACACTGGAGTATGCAAAGCACGTACATGATATAGTCGCAGTAACTATTATTTAAATATTCCCTTATTATACAGAAATGATTTCATCGTTCTTTTTTTTATAATCTACATTTGTAAGCCACAACTTCTTTGTGAGACGCAAAGTATGTGAAGGATATCGCTTCTGCGTTTCAGAGAACTAATATCCATATTAGATCATACTTTATTTTAGTGTACAGTTTTAGACTTGGATGGTTGATTGAATTTCATACGCAGTACTTTGAATCTACTTTTTTTATTATTATGATAACTGCGTCATTGTAGTCAGTGGAAATTGCAAGGAATTAAAAAAAACCGGTTGCAAAATATTTCTTGTACTTGTCAACAATAATGAAGTTTCTATCGTTAGCGTTGAAGTAGGAGTTTTTTCGAAAGGGTTTCTTTGATGATCATTTTTTAAATATATAAGAAATGAACTTAAATTTCGTGCCTATACTCGAAATAAACTTTTTGAAAAGATTCTGTGAACCCTGGTATTTTAATTTTATAAATGGGTATTAAAGATAAGTGAAAAAGAGATTCGAGAAGCAGTTATCGACACATTATACTCGTATATCTATCAGGAAAACAAACAAAAGTTTTCGATCGATATGGTGTGTTGACGGATTATGGTACTGAAATTTTATTATTCGTTTTCGACATCTTGATCTATTTACGTAACTGTTTATTCTCTGATGTTATCGATGTTCTAAAAAATATTTCTAAAATTAAAAAAACTGAAAAATGTTAAAAAATAGTATATGATATCAAGTACAATGACTTAAAGTATAATGCTTCTGTAAAATACAGAGTTCTCGTAAGAAATACTCTGGTAAGATATAATTATTTAATTAGATAATTACTTAGTAAGATATGATTTTATAAGAATGACTAAATGATGACATAATTATGAAATAATTAATAATTGCTAACTAAATAATAAGCTCTCTGCTTTATTTATTTATGTTTATATAGTACCGCAGTTGATGTGGAACAGTAAAATTAGTTTTGAATTCGGGAACATTTTTACGTCCCCGATATTTTCAGGAAACATTCTTGAAAATGTCAAAATTAACAAAATCGGTATACATCAACTAGAATGCAAAGATTTTATTAAACAATTACTGATTTGCATTAGGTGATTCTTTTACTTTAAACGGACACTTCGAGTGAAAGAGCCGATAATTTCTCAATAAAATGGTATTCATAATTTTTATATAGATTTTATTTATTTAAGTTAAATAATTGTTCAATTTATATAATAATTAATAAATCAATTTAATATTATTGGATAGGCAAAAAAAACCATGTTTGCCCCGTATTTACAATTTATTCAAGTAAATGAATAAGTAACAAAATATGTTGAGATATGTATGGACAAACGTACCATTAGGAAGAAAAGGAGCAGATTCTTTAACGTAAAAGAAGTGAATGACAAAATAGCTGTTGATGATCGAAAGAGGCTATGTAAAGTCTCGCTTAGTATAATGATGAGGAGAAAAGGAGGAAGAAATCTAGATGAAAAGTTGTATAATAAAAAAAATTACTGTTTAAATTGAGTGGAACGGCGTCTGGAAAACAGTTCTGAAGTCGCATACTGAGTGAGGAGGAGAATGATAGGAGTACAAAAGTAAGGATAATTTGTTGAACAAATAAAGGCTGAGCTGCAGAAGAGGAAGATGATGGGATGAATGAGATGACTACATAAAGAATAATATAACTTTTTATTCAGTTAGGATAAACGACTAGGAAATTAACGACTAATTAGTTAATTTTAAGAATTGAATGTATTCTTATATTGTCAATCGATGTAAAATATCGGTGAGGGAAGAATTTCCAGAAGACTGGAAGGAAGTACTTACTGCAACTATAGCGAAAAAAAGGGAAATACTCATATATCTGTAAGAACAATCAAGATTTGCCTTGCTGAACGCAAGCTCTCTACGATAGGGTTAAATCTAGTGAATTCATTCGCCTAGATAACTAGGGAATACCAAAGTGGATTCAAAAGTGTTAGATTAGCGAGTAAATTTTTATTATTAATAAGAAACTAAACCAAAATTAATAGGATTATCTTCTAACTGTGTTGTATGGGTTTGAGTCAAGTACTAATATATGAGAGGAACGTTTAAATTAAGTCCTACATAAACATCAGATGAGGAAGAACATAATTGAGGGTAAGGAAACACAAAGCTGTATGGATATCAAGAATAAAATCACTAATAAGGAGACAAAAGACGGGATTTGTAGGATAGGTAGAGGTAGGGTAGGCAGATTAGGAATGGAGAACATCAGAAGTGCAATGGATATGGTATGTAAGGAATATGAAGACTAGGTATTAGCAGATTTAATCCACCGGGTTGATCTAATGGTGAACGCGTCTTCGCAAATCAGCTGATTTCGAAGTCGAGAGTTCCAACGTTCAAATCCTAGTAAAGGCAATTACTTTTATACGGATTTGAATACTAGATCGTGGATACCGGTGTTCTTTGGTGGTTGGGTTTCAATTAACCACACATTTCAGAAATGGTCCACCTGAGGGTGTACAAGAGTACATTTTACTTACACTCATCCTCTGATGTAATACCTGACTGTGATTCCCGTAGGCTGAACAAAAAAAGGTATTAGTAGATTTACGAAAAAACTAATTATTGGTAATGACTGGGTATAGAAGATATTTTAACGAACAATTTTACACTGAAAGTATTAATCTTGTCATTTTTTGTATCGATAGCTCATTATAAAATAAATAATTCATTTTGAGGGTATGGATCGGAAGATATGGATTTAATCCGATGGTTGCCGGAAAGTCAGCTCAGTTCAGTTAAAACGGAAGATTCCACACTTGAACTATCTTTACTGTGTATTCATTTTCACCGATGGGAATAGTTAAAGAAATAAGAGAATTTTTTTTTAACAATCGACCATTTACAGCGTACTCTACGTACTCCGTTTGTTAAGCACGGCTGCAGTTTTAATTTATTAATAGTGTAATTTTAACTGTTATTTTGTTTAGATGAATAGTATTCTGCACTTGTATGTATTCCAATATTATTTTTATTCAGTTGGAAATATGACAGTACATAGTGACTGCATAAATAAGTTTTGCAGCTGTCTTTTCATTTTGTAAATTTTGTTTTATTTATAATGGTTGCAACGCAGAGTAAGGATCTCTTAGGAGTTCTTTGGTAATGAAAATTGAATTTTCATAATTAATGTATTCTTAGCCTTTTCTGTCGGGAGTTAAATTCTCATTTAATTGTTGAAGTTCTTGGTGTTTAATTCTTTAAAACCTTGTTTTATTATGTGTTCTTCGTCTATTATCTTCATTTAATTTTAATAATTTAATCGTATTTACTGTTGTACTGATAGCACCCGAGTTAACTATTATAGATAATTAATTGCTTTAACAAAATTTTTTATTTTGGAAATTTAATTGTTTTTGGGGTTGATGTATTTCATCAACCTCAAAATATTTTGTCAACCATTTCATCAACTCATCATATTTTGTCAAATTTGATGAGATTAAAATGAACGAACAAAAGAGACGAAAGTGAATTATTTATGCGATTTATATTTAGGGAAGACGCGTAATTAAATTTACGGTCCTTATTGAGTGCTTTAAATTTTGCTAGCGGCCGTAGTAGCAAAATATCATAGGAAATCAACTATCAAGCATCCGCTGCAAAATTTAAGTGTAACTTTAATCGACTGCGTTGCTGTTAGTGAAAATTAATATCGGTCCCGGTGAAAAGCCGTAGGTAGACTTTAGTAGCGGTGTTCTGAGGATAGGGAGAGAAGCAGTTGCCAAGGCAACTGTGTATTCAGTTAGCTATCTCTACCCTCTGTATAAATCTGGACATTCCACGCTTAATTTCCTGTTATGTAGCGTTATTGAGACTTATCTTGGTGTTCAATAATGCTTTGTGTTGTTACATCACTTTGATTATAATTTTTGGGTATATTATATTCTACTCACGTTGCTACTGTAATCAAGTAGGTATTGATCTATTTCTATATAATTTTATACTGCCTGCATATGTCTGTAATTTTATATTATAATGGTTTGGACAGAAAGCGTAGTAATGGTTTGGATTGCGCCACAAAAGCACAATTTGCTAAATATTATAATCGAACTGGGATAATTTACGTAAGCGGAAAGGGTAACCGGACAGTAATGTAAGTTAACAGTTTAGTTATCTATATAAAAAGAATATTTTCAGCGAGATGTTTACCAGTCTACATGAAATATTGCCAAGTGTAATTTTTCATAAAAACAGGTATAGTTTGTCAGAGAAAAACAAATTTATGAATTACATCAGATTTTATGTAAATTTTTCTACTTGACAATTATACGTAACTTAATTTTAATTTTTAGATCACCTAGTAAACATTTTTTCGAAGCATTTTCTTACTTTTTTAGGCAGCAGGAAAAAAGTTAATGAATTTTCAAAACAGAATGACCTTAATTTCTTGATTGAGATGTCTGCGTCTTGCCGAAACGGTAATAAGGTAACCTTCTGAAAATCATTGTAAACTTCACACCCTTAATCATAACATTTTTTTGGGGGGGTTATTATATATCGCTGATTCTTTTCTACCATACCCAAAATATTATCCTCCATCCTCTTTCTTTTTTAATCCTACCAATTCTTACGCTGTCTAGAAGAGTAATCTTGCAACGACGTTGCCAGAAACTCATAAAAGAAAATCCATTATTATAACCATTATAGAAAAAACAAGTTAGTTTTATTTCTGTTAGATCTCAATTTCTTCTATTTACTCTCATACTCCAAACCTCAGCTCCACATGTCGTACAAATTTCTAGAACTATTTTAAATATCAATTTATTTGTTCTAAGACTGACGGTATTATTCCATAAAAGAGGAGAAGATTCTGTATAAAGTCCGATTTTGATTTACTCGGCGCTTAACGTCACTGTCATGTAAAAAATTATCAGAAGCAAAATTATTCAGATATTTTGCTTTATGTACTAATTTAATAGTTTCTGTAACCAAAACTTTCCAGGCTCCAACCTGTAATTTTTCTATATTAACGGTGAGACTCCCCTCTTCCAGACTTAGACTAATTCACTAATACTTTGGCGATGTATGACCTATTCATAATTTGAGAAAGGTACTAGAAAAAAGGCGCCGCGAAAATGTTGGTTTATGTTTTGTTACACATGATTTTGTTAAATTTTTTTGCCAACTTTAACTAAATAACGTTCATGAGTTTAGCGTACTAACAACTTTTCAGGATTATGAATCTTTTAGTTTTAAAAGTTGTTAGTACGCTAAATTCATGAACGTTATTTAGTAAACGAAAAGATTCATAATCCTGAATATTTTTAGCCGTTTCTTGAGTTGTGATTTTTTAAATTAGCTCTAACCCCAATGTTTTCCTTTTTTATCTCAAAACACTAATATAATTTTAGATATGATTTTTGAGTTATAAGGTTCAAATCGTAGTAAAAACAGTTACTTGTATACGGATTTGAATACTGACTGTGGATTCTGGTGTTCTTTGGTGGTTGGGTTTCAATTAACCACATATCTCAGGAATGGTCGACCTGAGACTGAACAAGATACACTTCATTTACATTCATACATATCCTCTGAAGTAATACCTCACGGTGGTTTCGGAGGCTAAATAGAAAAAAGAGAGAGAGATAAATCTTTCGAACGAATGAATCGTTCAAGAAGTATAAATCATTCGAATAAATGAATCGTTCGTGCACTGCGCGCAGCCGCTCGGCCACCACCATTAGTCCGCTTTGCGCCAATAGCAGCTAAAATAAAAGTGTGAGCACATACAACATACAAACAAACCCACGCATCATCCTTTTTTATGGGAAAGAATCGGTTTGTTCTGTCCTCTTTGGTCCAAAAATATCGCACCTTTTCTCTTCCTATGTCCAGTTATAATGATTACACAAATGCTGCCATTGTCCTGGCTCAGTCATGATTAGTGTTCCACCTATTCTTAAAAGATTTAATCTTCGCGTGAGATGAACCTTTACATAAAAAAATAGTATGTTTACTCGTACTCGGTCATATTAAATAGGTAAATTTATATGTAACTTCCCGAAAAATTTTTTTCTCTAGATTTTGAAATATATTACGTATTTGTTATCCATATGTTTTTTTTATTTATTAAAGATGTATCCCTACTTAAAAGGTTATCCCTATTTTATGTAGTAGTATCTTTTCATCAAACAAAAAAGGAATGTTCAGATAAACGGAATTATTTACAAAATAAAACTATTTACAAATCAAAGAGGTAGTAATGTAGAATTTAGGACGACTCATTGTTATAAAAAAACCTTTTGCTACTGGACGTACTCAACACTTAAGATTAACGATCTCGGCTTAGAGAGGTTTCTAACCTTTCAATCAATTTTTTATTATTTAAAAATATAAACTACCATATTTCATGTTGCTGTACAATTTAACGTGTAGGTAAGATATATTTAGTCCAGTAATCTATCTAAGATAATTATTTCTGTTTGTATGTTAGAAGTATTTAAAACATTTTTTAAAAAAATTATCGGAATCTTAATGTGAAACAAAATTCATTCAGAAACAACTTTCTGAGTCTTTTAACAAATGTATTTTATGGATTTATTTGTATTCTTTAATGCATTTGTATTTTTTAATGGATTTAGTTCTTAATTATTATTTTGTACTTTTGCAACGGTAGCAAATTAATATTAAAAAAAAAGCTTAGTACGATTAGTTATCTTAGACAAGTGAAATCCACTATTTCTTGTAGAGCCAAGTGTTCTGTATAAGGGTGTATGCGAAGCTGTAATGTTGTATGCGTCATGATGCACCTGTACAAGCTCATCGAATGAGGTACAGATGTTATAGGAATATTTTGTTGAAGAGACCAGCGCCTCCTATTGTTATCTGTGATTGGTGTCTATAGGACTGTGTTGAGAGGTGGCCCTTATTATTTCTGGTATTAAACCCATTGATATCCTTGCGACTGAGCAATAATTATGTTATGATGCCAAAAAGGTTGGGCAACTTATTTCTCGGCACATAAAAGAAATAGACGACCAAGGTTTCCATTTATGGAAAGTCTGGTGGACTGAATCGTCTGATGCCCGTTACATGCATAGTATTTGTCTTGATGTGAGAATTACGCAGGTAGTTAGAGGGATTTCCCCCAATCGGCATATTATGCAGTTTCTTTCTGGTCATGGTGTTTTTCGAGATAGTGCCTTTCGTTCGTGGAGTTCTTGATGGATGGCAGCAATCCAAAGCGAAAATTGTATTTATTTACATATCCATTGAGGTGTAAATGAGCCTCATCGCTCACCGATAGAATATGGGTGAACAGTGGTTCGTCTTCTAGAAGCTGTAACATGTGCCCACAAAAGCCACTGCGGATAGGATAATCTCCAGGGTTCAAAGATTGCACTATTTAAATTTTATACGGGTATAAGTGTAAGTCATATTGCAAAATTCTTCTTACCGTTCGAGTACCCTTCTTCTTACCCCAGAGGCGCTGGTCTCGAACAGTTCGCAGAAGCCAGGAACCTTATTATGATTACCTTATTAATATTATATTACCTTATTAATGATGAGTAATATTATTATATTACCTTATTAATGATGCGGAGCAGCCACCAACTTTTCTCCAGCGAACTGGGAGAAAGTTTCAACTTGCTTCAGAGGATAGGTAGTTGGACTGTCTGGCCCGAGGCTAGTGTGAGCGATCATAGGCTTATAACCTATGATATTGCTTACGGAGGCGGTCTAAGGGCACCAAATCCAGGTCGCTACAACCTAAGGGGCCTGTATCAACGCAGGCTGAGGCGGGTATGCGATGCTGCATTGCAGGGATTGCAGTGGAGCATGGAGTCTAGGGAGGAGGTGGAATTGATGGCGGAGCTAATCGGCCGGGCCATCAAGACTGGCTGCAACGAGGTCCTACGGCGGCCTAGGCCAATGGACGGACCCATCACAAAAAGGCTACAAAGCCTCGCGATGGAGGCATGGCAGCTTGAATGGCACACCACGACTAAGGGAAGATCCTTGTATAGTTTTATACAGGATCTGGGGGATGGTATGCCTCGAGTTCTTTTTTAAGGGCGTCGGGTGCCCAGGTGCTCACCAACCATGTTAATTTAAACCAATATCTGTTTCGGTTTCGCCTGGTGGCTGATGAGTTGTGTGTCTGCGGGGAGGTCCAGTCGAATATACATATGATGTATGACTGCCCTGCTCTTGGGGGGGCCAGAGACCGAGCCACCCTGGAACTTAGAGGTCAGGGGGAAACCTGGCCGCTCACAAGCGGCGAGGCAGTGTGGCGAGAGCCGCACTGTCGGACCGTGTGGGAGTTCCTCGATGAGGTTGCTATGTTCAACCGTCATCGTTAATTTTAAGGGATTATTAAATGTAAATTGGACTCCTACAGCTCTGCTGCTGGAAACCAACCTTGAGAATAGGGCTGGCCATCAGCCAAATCAGCTCCAAGCGCTTTTAAATGGTGGACAGGTACTAGCTGGCATACAGCGACCGAGGCGTGGCAGCCAAAATTGCTGTCTTTTTATTTATAAATGCGTATAGTTTTAATTTGTCACAAGGGGTGCGCCTCCCCGATCTAGTTTTATGTTTGACAAGTGAGCGATTGGGACACTTAAGCGGGTGCTGTACGGCACCTTGCTTGATTCGCTCACGCACGTTAGGTAGCTCACTAAGAGCTTTTAGGATTTGGGTCGCTAAACCGATTTTGAGGCACAGTAACCGTTTTTGGCACGAAACATTTGGTCTATGCTCTAGGGCGAGCGAATGGGGGGGGGGGGGGGGAGAAATGCCAGTTACCGTTCGAGTTGAAAGTCCGAGAGCAACTCTGTGGCGCTTGGCAGATCTTCGAGGGTTTCTTGCAATCTGTACACGTACAGCCTCCACATTCTCGGGTGTCGGAATAGTTTTTACACTACCACCTTCTTCTTGTTATTTGACCCGTTGTTTTTAAGTTGTTAGCGCCCAATCAGAAATGACTTTCCTGCTTGGAACAGGAGCACGAAGCGGAACATGAAAGTTTAGACTGAATTCCCGTTGTGCATGTGTGGAACATCGGCCATTTTCTAAATACGCTGTAACAGCGAAACTTCTCTGTTTACTAGTCCAGCGCTACATGGTTCGTGTTTATTAACTTCCAAATATGTAGAACGTCTAGGTCAATGTCTACTTCCCTCTACCACAGACGGTCCCGCCATACAAGCTTTGTTCAAATGTACGGTTTGACTGCCCCACTCTGTATGTCAGCCCTAGGTATGAAACTGAACGTACCAAAGTAGCTAGAGGGCTTACGAAGATCAGTTCTAGTTTTGATCTGCAAGTTAATTTGAAAATCTAAAGGGAATGGAACATAGTTGCTGGCTTCATTAGATTCATACGGAGGGAGTGATGTGGCGACCGGGATTGTCAGATGCCGAGTGTCTTCACGTACGGGGTTCAGGATGTTGTCCGTAAAATGAAATCTGGGTAGTGTCACAGAATTAAATAAATCGATATCTTTTTTTAAATTTATGTAGTGAAGGAGATATGTGTTCCTTTACTTTTTAATATTACTTGAAAAACTGAGCAAATTTGAGTTTAAATTTTCCAAATTGTTAAGGTTTTGTATCGTAACGTCCAGACGTTAATCTTCTATTCATTACATGGTATTTCCTTTTCAATGAATAATATTTTCTCTGCTTTAAAGTAAATCCTTAACTGAGTTAAAGTTTTCCATTAACGCCATACCACGGTTTTTTACTCTTTCTGATATATGGCACTTAAATCACAAACATTGATATTCTTCATTAGCTATCTAATTATTGGCTGTACGCAAGCACACCGAGACCCATATCATACTTTACAATTAGCTTCCTGGCGACATTGAGATACGTTCAAGACCAGTTGAACGTATCCTTTACTGCAGGTAGTTTTCTCATCAATTCGGTGCGCATGAGGAAAATTTACATTATATCCGTGAAAGAAAAATAATCTGTAGAATAGCCAAGAACTCAAGAATATAGATTGATGCAATAGCCCTACCAAAACTTGTAATCACCTCATTGCAGGAATCGCAACTGTTTTGTCGTTTTGGACCCATTTGTGTGGTGTACAGAAGTAACTTTTTATTGTTAGTTTTCACACAAGGAATGGTCATACTATTACAGTAACTCGGATGAAAGGTAAAATTCATCCATCAGCAAATCAGAATACATCATTTAGTTAGCATCAAATTTAATTGCACTAAGACTATAGTTTTCACTTTTGCTTGAGACTAAAGATGCGTTTTGTTATTTTTAGCAACCGTTACACCGATGGAATGCCGCTTGTGGCATCCTGGTCCGAGGCGACTGAGAGATGTCATTTGCCGAGTTGTATAGGATGATCTCCGGTAAAGCCCATTATGGCTATGTACGGAGGGGGTGGTTGGAGGATGTCTTCCGCTACGGGATCAGGATGCTACTCATTGCTGACAACTTAGATGATTAACTAGATCTCATAAAATCTAGTACTATATTCTTCAGCTGCTTCGACAATAAGTTCAATAGATAACTGTAATTACTCCGAACGTTTTGTTCCTGCTACGTAAAAATACAATATGCATTTCCAATATCTATTTAGTTGAATTTCTTCAAGTAGCCCGTTCGTAACTACACTAAAAAGGATTCAAATGAGGGAAAAATCTGTGAATACCATTCGATCAATGGCATTTGGAGGATTGTTTTCGATGATTGTGCGTTATATAGTATAGTATTCGCATCGTTCAGAATAACAAATTACGGGCGATTATTATTTAGAGATTTCCTTGTATGCCTCATTGCTGGAGGAAATTTATCATTTTGTTTTAACCGGAAAGTTGATGAAATGTGATGAAAGATGATTACCGATAATGACTCTATATTTTTATTCAGCACTCTTTTCTTTACGGACACCTTGATCGTTTGGTAGCAATTATAATAAATTTTTATATTATTCCGCATTTTCGTTACTATTATAAAACAAAAACAAAAAAAAAAGCATTGTATCGGGGATATCACATTTATATGGTCGAGGCCCTCTAAAGTTAATTAATTTTCATCCGATTAGCCTTTATTACCATTTACTATTGTTGAGTGTACGTAGAGACTGCCGTCTGTTCAGGTTCTTGTTTAAAATGGGTGCCATATGGACGGGATTAAAATTCTAATTTAATCAAATCCCAATTCGACGGTTAGTGTACAATATTGTAGTGCTTTATACGTTTTGTGTTTTTGGTTACCTAGCGTATCGGATTCCCTGGATTTTGTTTGATAATTTGCTGAAATGAAATTATTTGATGAAATTATATTATGCAAATCCCTGGGCTCCGCATTTCCCTCTTTATCCGTCCCTCTTCAACTCCTCCCACTGCGAATAAAAGCACGCATGTCTACTGATACGCTTCTTTTTTTTTCGTTTTAAATATTTGTTGTATTCACGAGATTGCGTGCGTGCTTTTACGAAAGAGTTTCGCTTATAAAAGCTCTTATTACAAGCAATTTTAAATATTTATCATTTACAAAGTGTTATAGTTTTGTAGCTGCATCAGCTCTTCGGTCTTGGATTCTATTCCAAAACCTTTTACTAAAATTGAATATGGTTTTGATTTGTGTTGTACATTTAAGTTAAGCTTAATTATCCGATAAAATTTTGAAAATAACCTAATGAAAAATGTTTATTAAGAAAATAGTCTAAGATGCGTAGAAAAATCGGTTACGCATTAAAAATTGGAGAAGTTTTCAGTAGATTGTGGTTACCGGTTTAGTTTAAATTTAAAAAATTCCATATTTTTTTAAATTTAAGAATAATTTTTTATTATATATTTGATAGCGTAAATAAATGGAACGTGATTTTCTTTTTTTTGTCAGAGTAGTTAACTGTTGTATTAAAATGGCTGATTCATAATTACATGATATGACATTCTGTTAATTATTTTTTCGAATATTATTTGGCTTTTAGAGAACAAATAGTTTTCTGTTCAATTTATCGTCTGTTTTTTCACTTGTTAAACAGTAGTACCATTATGTGGTAGTTTTGTATCTTGCGTTGTTATAATTATTCTTTTACTAACAGGTTTTCGTTTTTTTTCTCAATTAAATATCTTTTATCTCTTGGTATTTAGATAATTTAACTGATGCAATTACTCAGTAATGATGTCACACAACTGGTTGTTAACTTAACGTGCAATATTTAACAACTTGTAATAGCAATTCTACATTTTTATTTTTTAGTAGTCGATTCCTTATATTTATCAATGTAAAACAAACTCGATTCTCGTTAGTAAATTAATTTATCATTCGACTTTTAAGTGGTGCACTTAAAATATTGTGTTATTCGTTCATGTGAAAAGTCTGAGAATATTTGTAAGGATTTTAATTACGCGGTTTTTAAAACAGTAAATTTTACTTAAAACCGTTACCTTGCACTCAGTTACTTTTAACTGTATATTATCTACACTGAATTGAAACTTAATTCTCTAAAAGAGACTAAATTTCTCAAATACCTTTTATTTTTTGAAGCTAATTGTTTTAAAGTGTGTAAAATTTCTTCAACCAATATTTATTACTTCGTGTGATCTGCCCGGATTCATTGAAAATAAACTTAACCCAATTAAGGTGAGGATTACTTTATATTTAAGCTTGTGATTAGTGTACCACTGATGTTTATTTAAAAGATAAGAAGAAAAAATTCTCTATTTTGTTATTACTTCCTTGTACGAGTACAAGAAATTATTGTAATCGCGAAAAATTTCGGTTTTCAAAATTCAACGGAAATAACCATTTTGACCATCCTTGAATCCATTTTGACTAGTTTAGGCATGACGTCTGTACGTGTACGTGCGTACGTATCCTCGCATAACTCAAAATCTATTAGCCATATAATGTTGAAATGTTGGATTTAGGACTGTTGTAACAACTAGCTGTGCACCTTCCCTTTTGATTACAATCGCCAGGACCAAAAGCTTCCAAAAAAAACCCAAAATCCCAAACATTTTGAATTTTAGACTTTTTCTTAACTACAGTAATAAGCCTTCATTGAGAGATTTTCAACAATATATCATAAGTGGTATTTATTTTCATTGGTTCTAGAGTTATAGCTAAATAAAATTTTAATTAATGAAATATTTGGATTTTACAAGGGAAAAGCACATCGGTTCGAATCCGACTTCATTTCCTTCTTTTTTTTTAATTTAAATATATTGATTTGATAATAATTATTAACTTCTGATTGCAAAAAAAAAATTGCAATAAATTATAATTCAATAATAACAGTGCAAAAAAATATATGAAAAAAAATTATAAGTTATTAGTGAAATAAAATCTTACGTAATTATTATTTTTAAAAAACTGTGTTTATGTAATTTAATAGGCGTACAAGGAAGTCTTGTGGCTTCCACATCAAATTTTTTTTATTAATATTTACAAATGCTACATAAAGCTGCAATCGTGTAATAAGAACTGCAACAAAGTCAGATTACGTACAGAATAGAGAATATTTGTTACAGAATTTTAATTTGGGTGACCGGAGAACACTTAAGGCATGAATTTGTATCAAAATTCTTTAAGTAAATAAAGAATCTGAACTACGCCCTGCCGAAAAGACGGTTTTTTTTACGTTGAATTAGTATTATAAAATTTGGAGGGTGTGAAACTCAATGATTGAAAATCTTAATACTATTTGATTCAGAAAAATATTTCGCATCTTGGAGTTATGGAAATCTAATGTACATTTTCGTAATGAACGAAATGCAGTAGAGTAGTGAAGAGTTACTTTGTAGTAACATTAATTATTATTAAGCAATAGAACTAGTAAAAAAATATAAGTACAGGTCTGGTAGTTCTGTTTTTTATAGACTGGTTGCATTTATTTGTGCATGGTTGTACCAGTACAATATTTTTAAAGTACATGCTTTTATGTTCCGATACTTTATACCAAAATCATCTGAAAATTTCTTTTTTTATGAGCAATTCCTGTAAAAGTTGTAAAAATGAAAACTGAATCGGTTAGTTCCAGAAAAATTTGTACGATTTTTTCAGTTATTTATTATTTACTTGTTTTATTCTCATATAAAGGTTTTCGGCCATTTCCAAAATGTTTTCAAAACTTGTAACTTTTTTTTTTTTTTTTTTTTTTGTCTTCAGTCATTTGACTGGTTTGATGCAGCTCTCCAAGATTCCCTATCTAGTGCTAGTCGTTTCATTTCAGTATACCCTCTACATCCTACATCCCCAACAATTTGTTTTACATACTCCAAACGTGGCCTGCCTACACAATTTTTCCCTTCTACCTGTCCTTCCAATATTAAAGCGACTATTCCAGGATGCCTTAGTATGTGGCCTATAAGTCTGTCTCTTCTTTTAACTATATTCTTCCAAATGCTTCTTTCTTCATCTATTTGCCGCAATACCTCTTCATTTGTCACTTTATCCACCCATCTGATTTTTAACATTCTCCTATAGCACCACATTTCAAAAGCTTCTAATCTTTTCTTCTCAGATACTCCGATTGTCCAAGTTTCACTTCCATATAAAGCGACACTCCAAACATACACTTTCAAAAATCTTTTCCTGACATTTAAATTCATTTTTGATGTAAACAAATTATATTTCTTACTGAAGGCTCGTTTAGCTTGTGCTATTCGGCATTTTATATCGCTCCTGCTTCGTCCATCTTTAGTAATTTTACTTCCCAAATAACAAAATTCTTCTACCTCCATAATCTTTTCTCCTCCTATTTTCACATTCAGGGGTCCATCTTTGTTATTTCTACTACATTTCATTACTTTTGTTTTGTTCTTGTTTATTTTCATGCGATAGTTCTTGCGTAGGACTTCATCTATGCCATTCATTGTTTCTTCTAAATCCTTTTTACTCTCGGCTAGAATTACTATATCATCAGCAAATCGTAGCATCTTTATCTTTTCACCTTGTACTGTTACTCCGAATCTAAATTGTTCTTTAATATCATTAACTGCTAGTTCCATGTAAAGATTAAAAAGTAACGGAGATAGGGAACATCCTTGTCGGACTCCCTTTCTTATTAGGGCTTCTTTCTTATGTTCTTCAATTGTTATTGTTGCTGTTTGGTTCCTGTACATGTTAGCAATTGTTCTTCTATCTCTGTGTTTGAACCCTAATTTTTTTAAAATGCTGAACATTTTATTCCAATCTACGTTATCGAAAGCCTTTTCTAGGTCTATAAACGCCAAGTATGTTGGTTTGTTTTTCTTTAATCTTCCTTCTACTATTAATCTGAGGCCTAAAATTGCTTCCCTTGTCCCTATACTTTTCCTGAAACCAAATTGGTCTTCTCCTAACACTTCTTCCACTCTCCTCTCAATTCTTCTGTATAAAATTCTAGTTAAGATTTTTGATGCATGACTAGTTAAACTAATTGTTCTGTATTCTTCACATTTATCTGCCCCTGCTTTCTTTGGTATCGTAACTATAACACTTTTTTTGAAGTCTGACGGAAATTCCCCTTTTTCATAAATATTACACACCAGTTTGTATAATCTATCAATCGCTTCCTCACCTGCACTGCGCAGTAATTCTACAGGTATTCCGTCTATTCCAGGAGCCTTTCTGCCATTTAAATCTTTTAATGCTCTCTTAAATTCAGATCTCAGTATTGTTTCTCCCATTTCATCCTCCTCAACTTCCTCTTCTTCCTCTATAACACCATTTTCTAATTCATTTCCTCCGTATAACTCTTCAATATATTCCACCCATCTATCGACTTTACCTTTCGTATTATATATTGGTGTACCATCTTTGTTTAACACATTATTAGATTTTAATTTATGTACCCCAAAATTTTCCTTAACTTTCCTGTATGCTCCGTCAATTTTACCAATGTTCATTTCTCTTTCCACTTCTGAACACTTTTCTTTAATCCACTCTTCTTTCGCCAGTTTGCATTTCCTATTTATAGCATTTCTTAATTGCCGATAGTTCCTTTTACTTTCTTCATCATTAGCATTCTTATATTTTCTACGTTCATCCATCAGCTGCAATATATCGTCTGAAACCCAAGGTTTTCTACCAGTTCTCTTTATTCCGCCTAAGTTTGCTTCAGCTGATTTAAGAATTTCCTTTTTAACATTCTCCCATTCTTCTTCTACATTTTCTACCATATCTTTTTTACTCAGACCTCTTGCGATGTCCTCCTCAAAAATCTTCTTTACCTCCTCTTCCTCAAGCTTCTCTAAATTCCACCGATTCATCTGACAACTTTTCTTCAGGTTTTTAAACCCCAATCTACATTTCATTATCACCAAATTATGGTCGCTATCAATGTCTGCTCCAGGGTAAGTTTTGCAGTCAACGAGTTGATTTCTAAATCTTTGCTTAACCATGATATAATCTATCTGATACCTTCCAGTATCGCCTGGCTTTTTCCAAGTGTATATTCTTCTATTATGATTTTTAAATTGGGTGTTGGCAATTACTAAATTATACTTCGTGCAAAATTCTATAAGTCGGTCCCCTCTTTCATTCCTTTTGCCCAGCCCATATTCACCCACTATATTTCCTTCCTTGCCTTTTCCAATGCTTGCATTCCAATCTCCAACTATTATTAAATTTTCATCTCCCTTTACGTGTTTAATTGCTTCATCAATCTCTTCGTATACACACTCTACCTCATCATCATCATGGGCGCTTGTAGGCATATAAACGTTAACAATCGTTGTCGGTTTAGGTTTTGATTTTATCCTTATTACAATGATTCTATCGCTATGCGTTTTGACTTGTAACTTATCGCATCGAAATTGTCTGTTCAACGGAGTAAAGACACAAAAATTTATAAAATAATAATTTTTAGCGCTTTTTTTTTAAAATGCACTTTTTCACACGAGGGTAAAGATAATTTTTTTTAACCGTCAAAGTAGGGCCGGTGTTATGTAACTAAAATGCGACTAAAAATAAAAGGTAATAAAAACAATATTTTTTATTAGAAGTGTAATAAAGAAATTTATCTTTTTGAATCGAATTATAACGGCAATGAAATATTTTTTTGTGATTTTATTAATTATTAAATTACGTTTAACGGCTATTCGTACAAACGGTTGATGAAGCTGTTTGTGCCGGTCGATGACTTTCATTATTTACATTTTTGCTAACGGATCCTAGTAGCAAAGCTTATTTCCACACCATTTACGAATCTTGTTTATCGAATTCTTGACTTTGCCAAAGAGAAACGTATTTTCATACTCGATTGAAAATGTTTGTTTTAAGTAAAACATTTAAAGTACGTAAACAAAACAAATCCGTTGTAAATAAGTAATTTATTTTGCTGTGTACTTAATATTAAAATTCTTTTACTACAATTTCACTAATTGTCAATTAATTGATTTCATTAATGACCGATTACCGACATAATTCCGTTTACACCGGGATTGTTTCCAAAATTTTAAATCGATTGGTTGACGGAAAGCGGGTGAAAAGTTTGATCTGGAACGACAAACAGAAGAAGAATTAAAAACGTTTAAAATACATGTAAGGAGTTTTATCTTATTGATTTTTCACTAAACACTTTTCATCTGTTTATTATATCAGCTACCGGTTACAAGAGCTCTGAACAACGTCCATTCGTTTTCCGATTCATATTTAACAATTACTCTCAATTCATACATATTACTTGCGTAATTTTACGATCGCGCATTACTTAAAGCACTAATCTACTTTAATCATGCTATCAAATTTAATTAATTTTAAACTACTATCAATCTTAATGAAGTGATGGATATTAAACTTGATAGAAACAACTACACATAATTTATTAACCTTAATCGTAAAGTGTGTGTGCGCGTGCGCGCGTGTCACTTTGTAGAAACAAATTGTTTTTAATTTTAAGGAATTAGGTTCATTCTTCTTAATATTTGTTTACGATCATATATATGTGTGTATACATGTACACCGTAATTATAAATATTTCATATTGAAAATGAAAAACTCCATTCTTGTGGAAACGAATTCTCTTATTAGTTTTTATTTTATAATTTCGTGTTTGCTTTTAAACTTTTGATATGTTACAGCATGTGAACTAAATAACAAAGTTATTTAGTTCACCTTTTTTTTATTTTGTAACAGTTGTTAAAAAAATAGAAAACATTTTTTAGGATCTTCTTCATCTGGGAAGAATAAAACAGGTAGTACTAAGAATTTTCTACTTTGCTCATTGAAAAAAATTCACCATTAGTTTTTTTATTGGTAGATAAAATTAAAGAATTTTAATAATCGCCATTTTCTGCATTTTACTTAGGTATAAATTACATTGGGGAACAAAAAAGATTTTCTTTCTTGTCTCAGGAGGAAAAATATGTGATTCTGATACTATTTTTTCTCCTGAATTAAAAAATGAAATCGGTTTTTCCCCATCACACAAGATTTCCGAGAGACAGGCACTTATAATTTCAAATATTTTAATACTTTCTGCATTCTTAACTATACAATTTTCAAACATTTGACTCACCTAGAAAGTAAGAAATGACGATTCTCTGCTATATTTCGCCTGTGGAGCATTCCTCTTGATGGACCAACAATAATCGGCCAGCATATTAGGATTCCATTTGCCTTAATACCTCTTCTCCTTAGCTGAAATCTTCTGATGATGTTCCCCGTACTCATAGCTCACTGCGCCAAGATTTTCCGGGAAGGAATCTAGGTGCGAGTGCAGGAAGTGTACTTTTAAGGACATATTACAACCTAAATTTTTATTAGATCGTTGACAATATCACGGTAATTTTCCGCTTTTCGATTTCCCAAAAAAATGCTGAGTAACATTTTTGAATGCTTGCCAAGCTGCTTTCTCCAGTGGTTCAATAGTTCCTCAAACGTTTCATCATGCATTAGTGATTGTGTTTGTGGACCCACAAATATTCCATTTTTAATTTTTGCATCACTAATTTTAAGAAACTTTTGTTTTAAGTACATAAAACCATCAGTATTGTCCATGGCCTTGACTAAATTCTCCATTAATCCTAGTTTGATATGTAATGGAGGTAGATACTCATTTTTAGGATTAAACAATGATTTATTTTTCACGTATTTTGTTCAGGAATGAGTGATTTTAATGAAATAGTTATTTCTGTCCCTACTACGCCATTCATACAAAAAAAACAACGGTACTTATGTGTAACCGAACTGCTAACCAAGAATAAGTGCAACTGCCTACCTTCAATTCCATCACAAATATTCCATTCATACACTGCATATTGAAGCCTTTTCAATATAAATTTAAAGTTTTCATATATTTCTTTCATACTAGCAGAGTGAGCCACAGGTACTGATGGGAATTTATTGCCATTATACAGAAGTGCAACTTTTAAACTAACTTCAGAGGAATCAATGAACAAGTACCATTCTGGTGGGTTGTGTTCATTACAAACTGTCTCCGTAAGAGAAAAAATGTCATTACAAAACAGTAACCATTTTCTTCAGAAAAATAATCTTTGAATTCAGAATGACGATTACGATAAGTACATATCTTTGTATTCTTTTGAAGAAGATTCCATCCTATTTGCCGGGAAGCAAGCATTTCAGATTGTTTTTTGGATAACTTTAAATCTCGTACGAGATCGTTAAGATTTTCTTGAGTGAGTAAATGGGGCTCAGATGAACTGCTTTGTTCAAACGTTGTATCTCCAGAATCTGTTTCTTTTTCTTCTTTACTTCCATCAGACTCTGGGCTCTCTTCATCTAATGTCACATGTTCTGGAGTCTTTGGTATGGGCAATTCTTCGCAGTTTGGAATTGGTCTCATTGCAGATTGCAAGGTAGGGTACACCACTGTATGTATGTTTCAATTTTGACGTAATCCTTTTAATGTTTAAGCAGAAATAACAGTCAGAAGAGTGATCTTTGGGTTCCCTCCAAATCATAGGGATAGCAAATAGAATGTGGTGTGTGCCATTTTTCCATGTAGTGAGAAGCTTAGAACACGATAAACAACATATATGTGGGGCTCAGACCCTTGTTTGGTCTCTGACTTTACACTCAAAATAAAGCTGATAACACTTTTTTACTAATGGAGTAAGGTTTCGCCTTTCGGACTTGAGCTTCACTTTACCACATACATAACAAAAGTTGTTAGGATGATTTTAACAAACTCTAGGCATTTTGTGACTAATGACTAATTAAAAGAAATAAAGTTGTATGCACAATAATTCAGACACAAGAAGCACTCACAATGATGTGTTTACTGGTTCACTACTATCTCACAACTGGCATCGTGCTGATTAATGTGTGCTACACTAGAGCACGTTTGTACATGTATACACACGTCTGAACCTGCACAACAGTAGCAGCTACCCTTTAAACTAGCTCCATCATATTTACAATGTTGTAGAAGCTTTTACTTGACAATGAAAAAATGGACGAAAAAACGCTTTAAAATAATTAAAATAACAAAAAACCTGTAGGATATGGAGAAATTCCGAATAAATATTTGAAAATAGGATAAAAAACTGCATTAAATACACCTACTGGTACTCGTGAGACAAAAATCATGTTGACCAGTGTTATTGACGTACTGCTATTGATAATGGCAAAATAAACGTATGCTTTTTTTTTTAATTTTTATGAATGACGGATAAGAATCAAGGAAGAGAGAATTGTTTTACATATTTTTTGATCTTACTTTCTGGAAATAGCAAATAATGTTGTCTAGTGTTTGGTTTGTTCATAGTACGTAGAATACCATCTTTCATTAAAAATCGCTTTCAAATATAAGAAGAAAAGAAATGATGTACCATTGAAAATTGTTATCGCTTTACTCATTAACGTTACTTATGTATTCTAAATGGAAAGCTCTGAAAGTTACAAAAGTTTATCCTGTTTAATCAGAAGATTGTTTAACCTTCGCAGACTTACTGGGGTGCATAGGAGACTCTGTTGCTGGGGGTGATCTCAGCCTACAGAACTGTCTCATATGAGGCGCTATGTGTTCTGTCTGGGGTCTCCCCTATAGACTTAATGGCATTGAGTAGGGTAGAGAGTATGCAGGGGATAGAGGTACAAGAAACAAAAAATAGATTAAGGACGAGGTGGCAAAATAGATGGAGAGTGAGAACGAACAAAGGATCTAATCCCAGATTTATTTAGATGGTCGGATAGAAGATTCGGAGAGGTCGACTTCTATCTTACTCAGTTCTTTACAGGTCACGGAAATTTTAATGAGTACCTGTGTAGAATTGGAAGAAGGCCGAAACTGAGGTGCATGTATTGTGGGATAGAAGACAGTGCCGAACACACCTTTTTTGAGTGTAGTAAATGGAGAACACTTGACGGGAAAAGCCCCATAGAAGTATTTAGATATATGATGGACAACGAGAATAATTGGTGGAAGGTGGCGGACTTCACGAGGGGGGTTATATCACAGAAGGATGCGGATGAGAGGACACTAGGTTTTTTAGGGATAGTGATAGGGAAGGGCGGACAGCCCCAGAGTGGTGAGGGTCGGCATGCTGAGGTGTACCGGCTTCAAGGATCCACTGGGAACTCCGTGGGAATTTAGGTTAGAGGAATAATTGTAAAATTAAATTAGATAAAAGAGAAAAGACCCGACACCACGTCAAGACAAATCATGGTATGGCGTGATGTCAGAAAAGAGGGCAAAAATAAAATAAGTACTCAAAAGATCTGACCGGCCAGCCGACCTGCCATGCCGGACATACAGCCGGTAGGCGGGAAGGCTCGTTAGAGTATAGCAGACACTCCCCTGGGAGGCGTAATACCAACCAGTCGGACCGGCCCAGGGGAGTAGAGATATTAGGTGGTCCTAATTTTTTGAAATTAGTAGTAACTCAAGGATCCAAACTTAATTGTTAGCATAAAAGATAATTATAATCGCGGTTAATTGACCTTAATGAGAGTTATGTTTTTCCCATTTTTACTCTATTAGAGCGCGCTTAACACGATTTATTAATTAAGGGAATTTCTTAATTATTCTTTTGTACCCTGCATAAAATTTGCATATTACCTTTATAATCGATGATGTTAATGAACTTGCATGGGAGAATGAACTTGCACGGGAGTATTCTATTCGATATGGGCACTCTTGTTCGTTACGCAAATTATCATTTTTATTTATTCCGTGCGGACTTTGGAATTCCTGGCCTGAGCGGAATGGTTAAATAGTCGATCGGATTGAAGCAAATCGCTGGCAGGTAGTACAGTCGGGAAAAATTATTTACCTGTCAATGGTTCTATGGTCGAGTTATTTTAAAACTACAGATTTTATTTTGTGCCGAGTATTCTTATGCATCCTTTTATACGGTATTATTTTTGATGTATATTTTAGTGAAGTGAAATAAGGTACGATTAATTCTTTCAAAGTTAAATTAACATTTAATTGTTAATAATTTAGGTTTTCATGAAATATTTTTGTTTTAAGTTTTTATTTAATTACTTACTTCAGTTTTTGGTAATGTAATTTTATTATAAAAATATCTGGAAAAAATACAGCATCAAACGTGTGTGGCTGAGCTAACCTTAGTGTAAGTACAGCGAACATTTGATCCCTCCCAGAGGAATAATATTACTAAAGGGATTTCGTAATTTTGAAAAAATAGAAAAAGTCCTTTGTAGGATTAATATTATTTTTGTAGTATTATCCTGTACAATAGTAGTTGTAAATTTTTTCAAACCTCTACCGTTCTAGGTCTGCCAAAAGGATAATAGTTAAAGAGAAAAAACAAAACAAAGGAAACCTCTTCCAAAATAATACGTTTGAGATTAATTATTTTCGGTACAATTTCTCAATATTTAACACATTACATGTTGATTTGGCAGCGGTTCTGAAATAAGGAAATCGGATTCTGTATTCAAAAACAATCTCTACATTGACCATTTTTGCAAACTGTGGGAAAAATGTATAAACAGATTAAAATTCAATTTTTCTACCATAAAATAATATGATTCATTATTTGAAAATCTGCCCTTATTTAAAATTAATCATCCTGTCTTATCGAAGTCAGCCATGTAGAAAGTAATTGTAAAGTTTTTTAACTACATTTTTAAAATTTTAGCTTACTTATTAACACAACAGCACTCCGGTTAACCAAAGACGTAGTAAAAATAAAATTTTTCCCTTGAGCGACTTATAACATAATTGTTGCGTAATTATAACACGATCTCTACTTAGAAATTCAGGAATTTTTTTTTTAACTCCCTACACTGATTATTATATTGATAAGGCCTTATCAGTATCAGTTTAGAAATGTTGCATCCAGATTAACGTATATAAATTCAAACTTGTATTTTATAGTCCTCTTAAAACGAAAAATTCCTCTTAAGAAATCTTAGATTATAATATTCCCTTCATTTCAGTCTAATGAAATATGTAAAAAAAAAAAATTATCATGAGTATATATGAGTTATTCCAAAAAATCTTTTCTTTTCCTAACTGGAGAACGGAATCAATCAATTTCAATTAATTAAATTTCAAATTAAACTTGTTAAAAAAATTTGTTAAAACATTTATTTTCGAGATTGAAATATGTTATTGTAATTTTTACACAAGAATAAATTACATTACTTTTGTAATTTATTCTTGTGTAAAAATTACAAAAAGTTGTTTTATAACAATGAGTAGGAACCGTCGTTAGTAATATTAAATACAATATATTCCAAAATGTGTAAAATTAATTAAAATTTTTATTCTTTTTTTAATACTTTGCAAATTGGTGTTTTTGGGTAAATCACTAAAAAATTTCCGTTTGAAAAATTATATTTTTTATTATATCAATAAAAAATTTTATCGAGTTGAAATCTAGTCTGATACAATTGGTTTGTGTATCGTTTAAACATTTCGCTGTTATTACCGGGTAAAATAATATAAAAATTACTTTTTCTTCAAAACTGAATCACTCCCTGCCGGTTGACTTCAATCATCGTTAAGATTAGTTGTTTAAAAAGTAATACAGTTTTGCAATTAAATAAAAATTATTTGTACTGTATTATATGACCCCGGAAAAAGAGACGAATTACGATAGTAGACATAAATTCAGATAAACATGTTTTTGTCTCTATTTCCTTAAAAATATAAAGTTTATCGTTAAACAGAATTCTTAGCCATTTACAGGCAAACTTTTAGTTTTATATGTATTATATACTCGTATAGTACGGATAAAAAACATCTCTTTAAAAACATTATTTTCGTACCACGAAAAAAAATAGTGAAAGATAAATTTTTATTAGTCCCTATAAATATAAAAAAATTTAAGCTATCTTCTAAATTTTGTCTAAATGTAAATTTCTTCTAAAGTTCTAAATGTAAATTTTGTAAATTTTACGGCACTTGATATAATAATAGGTTTACTCGAAATTCACGGTTAAATGTTGTGCAAAATCACTTTAAGTCGCACCTCTCATCCAGTTACGGAGTTATCTAGATAAATTTTTGACGAAGACCTTTCTCCGAGTCCACAGAATTCATGGATAAAAGAAATATGAAAAAAGCGCATTCATTTTTCGAATAATATATTACAGGTTAAGAAACTTCAACTTTCCGCTTTAGAAAATTTTTAATTTTTTTGTTGTAACATAAACTTTTCCGTTTATGAACCGTCTGACATTGACTGCGTTTTTAGAATTTCTAATCTTAGATCTGTAATAACGTGTAAATACATATGATAAACGTAGTTTGTAAATTTATACGATTTGTACCCGCGGAAAATGTTTGCCGATTTTTATGGTCTGTTATTTTTTATTTATTTACTTTTTTATTTCGTCTTTTATAAATTAAGTTTATTCTGTGAATTTTTGTTCGATTAGAGAAATTATATTTTTTATAGCAACATTCGTTAGATAACGTAAACGTTTTTAGTCCCTGTTTTACTGGGATCGTACTTGTCGGTTTACTCAACAAACGTAGAACCTAATTTCCCTTGTATAATAATCCGCTAATGTACTGAATTATGTGCTGTGTCGTGAATTAGGAATAGCCTACCGTCTCTCACCCTTCATCTCTATTACATTTCCTACCCGTCCTCTCATCTAGTATTCCTCACTCCTACTCGTCAAAATAATTATTTTACTCCCCCCACTACCTGGTGGCACCGTCTCCCACCCTTTTCTATTATAATACAGTGACTACAGTTTCTACTTGATACTCTTGGTTACTGCATCGCAAATTCCATTAATTCTAAATGACCTTTACAAATTGCTATGTAGACTATCATCAACTTGTCATACTCCAGTTTATTATTTGTCAAATAGAATTATTACTGTTTTTTAATACCGTAAATCAAAGCAATAACGGAGTAATATTATCATAACCAGAAATGGGGCCGTTAAATTATAGTTCGCAGACCTTTATATTTAGTCCATGCCGTTTCAAGTGCACGAAACAAGAATGAAAAATGTGTATTTACATTTATAGTTAGTTATATTAGGTAATTTTATTTATATTGCAACCGATTTAATTTCACGCAACTTCAGTTTCATACATATTAATTGAACGAATATTTATTTTTATTAAGATTGTAAACGATATATCTTTACCAGCTACTTTTGTTTTATTTATTTTAATGATCAGTGAGGATTTTTTCTAGAAAATATTTGAACGAGTTATCGTGATTAAGATTAAAGAAAAGCTGACAACACAGTTGTTTCTGATGCACGGCTTACACACTGATACACACACAACTTAATTCAAAATATTTATCACTTTTCTAAAAGGTAATATTTGTTCGTTTATTTAATTCAATGATTCTAATTAAAACGCACGCGCGCGTACCGTATTAAATTCGCGCGGGTATTGCACTACAAGAGCGACGGTCGGCATTAACAAAACTAATGTAATTTATTAACTTTTGGAGTCGGCAGACTGATATAGCCGCGACGCTTAACGCACTATGTAACGAATCAACCGGGCGATCGGGTTCGAGACCTAGACACACCGAGCTACTTTTTTACACTTTTAATATTATTCATTTATTTAATTTACCGCTCACCTGTGATGTCACAACATAGCAGTAGTTTAGAGCATTCTTTTGGGGTGGGGTGCGATTTTGAAAAAAACATTTTGCAAATATTGTTATTTTTTTATTGTTATCAAATGATAACAATAAGAAAAATATAAGATAAGAAAAATATGACCTTAATTAGGCCAAATCTCGAGATACTGAGGGTGACCTTGCTCTACAGCCTCACCCCCTAGAGACATTTAAGTTGAAAATTTAATGGCATCAGTGCTTCATATATAGAAGTAATCTAAGTTTGGTCAAAATCGGTCCAGTAGTTCTGGAGAAATAAGGTGATTTAGAGGGCGACATCGAACACACACAAGTACAAAACGAACATCCGGAAAATTTCCATTTAGTTTTTTTGGGTTCCTTAGGTGTCAAAACGTCAAGATCCGGTGAAAACCGCATATGCCCAAATTGAGCCGATTACAGTACTTTCTCTTATAGAGCTACTGCTCTGAAATTGCACAATCTAGACGAGAATGTAATAAGGAACGGAGAAGCATTCCTTTTTTATATCTTTGTAATTTGGTTAAATTACTTGCTTTACTTTTTTTGAACTGACGTTTAAAATGATTTCGCTGATAAAAATTACCTTCGGTGATATTTCTAAGACTAGTTCAAAAAAAGTAATATTTTTTTCGGCTATCAATATATTGATCTTCAGTCTCACCCCCTAGACCTTTTAAGTTAAAAATTTAAGCAGAATTTTTCTGCTTAGATAAGGTAGAAAAAGCGAGCTAAAATGATGCATGTGTGAACATCCGTAAACGATGCAATAAGAGGGGAATTTCTGGGTTCAGAATAAATTAATGGTGTTGAAGATGAGTAGTTATGCCGCTATGAAATATTTAATTCTAGCAGGCCGCACGAAATGTTACATTCAACTCTATTGCGAAATGTAGACGGTGAAGAAAAGAGGTGATCAGCTATTGTATCATCTGGTCGTGGGAAAATGCTTATGCGAGTAGATAAGCAGAGTTCTCTTCCATCTATCCCCACCTAATCGATCCTCTCTGTGAGGTTATATCATAAGCCAGGAGAGATAACTAAGGGAGACGGAACGCGATTGTATATAGACTTACCAGACGATAAAGAACTGTGCAAAACTACTAAATTAAAAAAAAAGAAGGCCATTTATTTACCGTTACAGTTTATTTTTTTAAATTTCTAGAAGAAACGTCAAAGTTATTTGTATTGTCATTCGTTCGGATGATTTCTTTGATTTCGTTCATTGCTTTCTAGTTTTTTGCTAATCGTTCATACTTCATGTATCTCGGACATCCTAGATTCTGAATTATTAAATTGTAATATTTGCAGCGTATTTAATGTATTAACGTTTCCCGTTGTTAAAAATCGATTCTAGAAATTACAAAAAGGTGCTCGGTACCGTTACGGAAAAATATAAAATACTGTAATGTAGTTCTATCTACGGGAAAAAGGTTGAATAAATTTGAAGTGAAATCGCATAAAAATATTTACCATTTATCCGAAGCTTTAGGTACAATCAGGTAGCTTACTAAAATTTGTTGTTTTCTAATCCGTTAAAATCATTTAAGCTAACTTAGTAGTATGACAAAAAAATCTTGTCACTGACGAAAATGTTTGATTTTTCTGATAACGCTATAAATCCCTCAGTCGTTTCTGTAAGTCCATAGAAAACAAACGTACCTAGTTCTAATTAACCTTTTTTTACGTAATGTTAATTATTTGCATCAGACTGTATTCCCTTTCATAAAACTGTCTGTTTGGTAAAATTATGCAGAAATACTTCTCGGCTTGCTCTTCTTGAAATACTCCTGGAACATCCCGCACTCAATTTCTTTGGTGGTTTCGGAGGCTAAAGAGAAAAAGGGAGGAATAATTGGGCAAAGGATAACGGTATAATATTATAATACAAAATTTATCTCTTGTAGGATTATTTAGAACGTAAGATTGTAGAAGATATTGTAAAACGAATTATATAATTTAGTGAGAGCTGCTAATGTAATCAGAAAAAATCAATAATTACATGAATTTGAGTAATTAATTAATGTAATTAATTTTTTAATCACAACAATCAGCGGTTAGATTTAAGTAATTAATTAAATAAATTTGTCATTTTTAATTACTTTTTTTATTTATTTAAGTAATCCCTGGTGTAAAATTTTCGTCGGCTGTGAATATTCTGTTAAAACGTAAATGAGTAAAAAATAATTACGGAGAACGCTCTAACAAACGTTCTCCGGTACTTATACTTACGTTTTTAATGAAGTAATTATCTAAGAGCTACGAATGCATTTTTTTTATTAAGAATGAACTAAACTGTGCTCCATCTCGATTTAACCGTCCTAAAGGATTGTGACGGAATTTAGGACGGGACGAAACTATTAAGAGCGTGATGTATTATTAATTTGACGTCCGAGTAATTTCTAATAATTGGTCACTGATCCTGTGAAGTTCCTGGTGCATATGTACGTCATCATGAAAGGGTATTATTTGGTTCGTGCATCACCGATGGAAGTGTTAAGTCGTCGGTTCATCTACTAGTGATCATATAGGTTATTCAGGAACGTATTCTAACCGAAGCCTTACCGCAGTTATACTGGTATATTTGATCAGTGTCACCGATCAAAAGTACTTGTGATTATTAACTTGGAGGCCCCCCGGTAGTTTAAACTGTAAGAGTAGACGTAAATTGTTTTTCTTTTTTTTTAGTTTAATCTCCGGGAGCATCGTTAGGTATTGCCTCAGAGGATGAGTTGGATGACAATGTAACGTGTGAAAATGCCATTCCTGACCGGGATTCGAACCCGGGACCACCGGATGAAAGGCCGAATCGTTACCACTAGTGCTATGGAGACCGGCATCCTAACCTAACCGAATAGAAGTAGATAAAGAATATTTAATATCTCACTCGGTAATGCGTATTTATTAACAAAATATACGTTTCGTTTGCATGCCGTCTTTTTTGACATAAAATCAAAGTTCAAGCGTAAACTTATGAGAAAATGGTTGGTTACGATTACGCTCGAAATGTAAATGTTATGTAGTATGTGTTTCGGTCGAATTGACTTTGATAAACCGTTTTTAATAAATTTAATGTTAAATTTACGTTCAATTTTCTTTTAGTGTTAAAATCATACAACAATTAGTTTTATTTCGTTTTGAGCAGTACGGTGTACTTCTGATACGAAATAAAGGGTTATATGTATATGTTTAGTATAAGTATGAAACTTCGATTAATGGCCTTATGTATTTTTAAATCTTACTTTTAATTCCTTGTACAAAGTAAAGGAAGTATTGTGATCGCGAAAAATTTCGGTTTTCTGATTTCAACAGAAATATCCATTTTGACCATCCTGAATCCATTTTGACTAGTTTCAGCGTTTTTAATTTACGTACGTTCATGTACGTACGTATGTATTTCTCATAACTCAAGAACGATTAGCTATAGGATGTTGAAATTTTGGATTTAGGACTGTTGTAACATCTAATTGTGAACCTCCCCTTTTGATTGCAATCGACTGCACCAAAACTGTCCAAAAAGCAAGCTTTTCTTACTGCAGTAATAAGCCCTCATTCAGAGCTTTTCAACAATATATAATAAGCGGTACTTATTTTCATTGGTTCCATAGTCATAGCTAAATAAAAATTTAATTAATGAAATATTTGTATCTTACAAGGGAAGGTTCGAATCCGACTTCACCTCCTTTTTTTTAACTTTTTTTTTAAATTTAATTATTATTGATTAATTAACTATTAACCTCCGATTGTAAAAAAAAATTACGATAAATAATAATTCAATAATAACAATAAAAAAAATATATTTATATGAAAAAATATCAGAAAGTATTAATGGAATAAAATTTTATGTAATTATCATTAAAAAAAAAAAAAAGTGTATATGTAGTGTAATAGGCGTACGACGAAGTCATGTGGTGAACACATCAAATTTTTTTGATTGCTTGAACCATTTTAAATAGCATTACTTTCAGGTAAGATTTGTCAAAAGTAGAAAAAGATATTTTCATTTGCAACCGGGGGGGGGGGGGGGTTTTCATAGTGTTATCTTTGCAACTCTTCTAGACTTCTTAAAGGATTGTGAATCAGGCCGTATTTCTGTTGTGTTTTAGGGCTAGCAAAATAATTTTAAAATGTGTTTTGGACTATGAACTGTATGTTGATTGTTTGTTGACTTTGAACTTATTTAACCCCTAAACAAAATATTATTATAATTTAATAATTGTATTTAATTAATGTTATTTAATATATTTATTTATTATTATTGTTTTTTGTTGATTAAACAGTTACGTATGCCGAGTATAATTCCTATCTGTGAAATTAAAAACGGTTTAATGAGGATCAAGTTTAATTGTTTATCTGCGAGATAATTTAATTCTGTTGAATTTTAAGTTCTGTTCTTTGTTATCTGTTTTTACTAATAAGCTATCTGTTACGTTTCTTCATTTGATTTGGATTGCAATTAAATTAATTTACGATTGATGTTTAATTTTCGTTGTTACTTACAGTCGACTTTAATTCTATTTAATCTGCAATTAATTTTTACAGATTACGAAAATTGAAACGTAGTGATTCTGCTTCTTATTTAAGAACACTTCACGGAAAACTGAACGATAAAAACATTGAACTTTAACGGTTTTAACACAGATTTATAATTATCACACTGATGAGAATGAATAGATTTTTTACGCGAGGAATTAATTTTCAGCGCCTTTTAGCATACTTAGATATGTACTGTAATATTTTTCATTTAACGCCTTTGAAATTGTTATTTATTCTATATTTATTTTGCTTATTATCTTCTATTTTCATCTCCAGTATTTTATGTAATTTTATAACTTTTATGAATTAATAAGCGTTTCAACCTTATTATTTGGTAATTTATTATTTGATGCTACTCTGATCTGATGCTAGCTGCAGTAACTCTTCTAATCGATTAGTAACTCTACCCGTTCTTGTTGCGATGTAATTTTTATAATATTTAATTATCTACTGATCATCGGAGTAAATCTTTGTTTACTTATTCCTTGTTTAAATTTTTAATTGTCTAAGACTGAAGTTTTATTTTTTGTTTTTTTTTTTTTTTTTCAGGTAATGCAAGTTTAATTATGAATCTTATCCATTAAAATGTAAGTAATTAATTTTTAAAATACTAAATTAATTTGGATAACGATCTTTAATTACTCTGATTTTAATAAAGTTTTCACATCGTTTTAATATTCGTAATAATTTTTCTACATTTTTATATCGTACAGGAGGTATCTTATTCTACTTTACATCGATCGTTGACTTATATATTTTATTATGTCCGAATGCCATTTCAAATACGGTTGATCGGATTGGATTGAAATTTGGCCCGCGCTCATTATTAAAATGCTCCTGATTTTCCTTGAGGATGCCACAATAGTGTTAACTATTCAGAATTTTGACAGAAGGTAAACAAAATCTCGGTACATGTCCCTAAAATTTCATTGGGATGCGTATTCTAATTTCGGAAGTTGTCACTGCAACATTCCAAAAATCCTTAAATGTGTCTCTTAATCAGATCTGTTGTGAGTTTACGATGAAAAAAATGTAATATTTCAAGAAAAAAAAAATTAAATTTCAAAACTGAAGCCTAATTTAACGGTCTCCTTTAAGTTTTTGGCAATTTAAGCAATTATAGTTCATTTCAATAGTTATAGTGCTACGTGTAGGTCTTCTATGCCTGACAGCATTGCTCACAGTATATGAGATCTCAGCCCACCGAGTAAAAATCTTTTATTTACTTAAAAATTAGAACTTTGTTTTTTACAGCTCAAGTGGATATAAATTTATTAGATACTTTTTATTAAAAAAAGATTAAAGCTATACTTTTACAAAATGAACGTTCGACCACATGAATGGAAGGTTTTTACCGGTGAGGTTAGAAGAATTTTCATATGATTTGCAGGAAATGTTTAAAAAGTTTTATTTTCTTTTAAATATATTTTTAAGAAGGAGATCCAAGATTTCCATTGACCATTCTACGAGAAAAATTTTTTATTTCATCTCTCAGTTCATTCCTCTTATTTTTTTTAGCCCTCCACCTTTTTTTTTTTTTTTAATTCTTAGGACGGCTTAAAATCTCGTCTTATAATGCAAAACACTTTTCTGATTTTTAACATATATTTCTTTCCTCATTAGGTTCATCGTTATCGTAATTTATTAAAGGGTTGCTATTACTACACCGTTTTCTTCAGTCATTCTACTAAACGTATTAACATAATTTTTACTCTTCGTTGACTAAAAGAATAGTAAAACACAAATCATTTTTTGTCATATACTACGAGAACTGAATTTGACCGAAGCGGTCCAGTTTCTATTATTACATGCAGTGAATACTTAAACGACCTCTTTCTAGTTTAAACAGATACATCTGTGGGTCTATAAATCTCTTCTTTAGTTGTATATTTTTAATTTTATTTTTCTAGCACGCTCAAACATATCTAAAAATTCTAACTGCGTATGCCCACGGGCATATGAACACATACTACCGATCGTCGGTGCGTGCAGTATTGAATACTAAATGATATGAAAGCTGTAAAGTTGTATTTTCAATGATTGATTCTTGTTTTGAATTCCTTCAGGGTGCTCTGCTACTTGTCACTTCTAAAGCTGAGAAATAGTATAATATTCTCATTATTAAAGTCTTTAAAGCTAAATGAATAATGTTTATGTTATTCTGACATCTTGTGTGTGTACGTAAAACGATTTTCTGAAAGCGAGATAGGTTCATATTTTTTTGCTTGAAATTTTACGCATTATTTCAATTAATTTAGAGCTAAAACCTGTGTATTTCTTCTGATTAATAACTTTGAAAGCTTTCCGATAATTCTCTCGTTCGACATTTAAAAATTTCCATAATGTATAATTGAAGGATGAAACAAAAAGAAAAAATATTGTAAACGCGTTGTGAAGAAAAGGTTATTTCGTTTAAAATGTTCTGTCAATCAACGATATTTGGTGGAAATCTAAAACAGCCGTACGTTCTGGAAAACCTGAAAAAACTAAATGCAGTTGTCATAAATCGCAAGACGGCTTATTTAGCTCGTATTTATAATTTCCCTGAAAATTAGTAATCGATACCATTAACATAACTGATTTAATGAACAGGTAGTATCAGGACTGTTCTCGTCAAATTTCTTTTTGCTTTCCGGTATTATAACATATTTCGCAAGATGAAATAAATAAAAAATTATAATTTTATTTACATTATACAATTACCCAAGTTCAACATAACACATGGTCAGATTTCTAATTTTAACGGTTAATATAAGAATTTTCATTTAAAATAGAAAATGCGTCGTTTATTTATTTCATCAGTTTTGTTTTTATCTTTCAGATGTTCACCCTTAAAAACACATCCTGATTAGTATAACTTAGTGAAAACGTATCCGGTAGTTCCATATATCGTTAAGTTTTATACAAAAAAAAGAAGGTAATAATAAAATTATTACATTTTTTGTTGTGCAATGCTGTGCGGATTCGCAAAACGATGTCATTGTGCAATAATGCTAACGACAATCGATGGTCATAGTATGATGTAAATTATTACTCGATAGTTCTTTATTTCTTTTAAACCGACTAGTTTTCCAGGTCGAACACATCATTAGACATAAAAAAGAAAGTAGAATAAATTTATGTTTCTAACGTAATTTTTTTTTCCATTAAATTTCGTTAACATTCCTTTACGAACTACGAAGATTATATGTTATAAATATAAATTACAGCTACTGAATACGTATATATTTTTAGTTATGTTTAAAAATGTCTCTTCCTAGAGTAAAGCGCTGTCAAAATGAAACTCTTACAAGCGAGTGGCTTACGTACGTGTTTATATAATATTCATAGTTCGATTTAGTTAGACATAGTACCACTAGATATCACTGCATACTAGTGTGTACAGTAATATAATCTTGATACCCTGGAGAAAGTTGATGACCTTCAGTCTGTTATTTACAAGGTCAGGATTGACCACGTGGTTATCTGACCGGTTACCGTTATTCCACGTGTACTCTGAAAGCGTGTATTTTAAATATTAACATAAAATGCAACCGGCGTTGAAGGTGTACCGATCGCTATTAAAGATTATTGTTTATCGAAATGCGATGACGTAATCTGGTTCCGTTCTCGTGGAAAAAATACAGGTGACGCTTATTTAATAACGTGGTTATTGTGCGACTACCTTACAATTGTTAGAATTTTATGTTTGGGTTTCCTGAATTTCATTTTTCTTCGATGATATGCTGTCTACTAAACCAGAACCATTATTTGGAACACATTAGGTTCGGGTATACTTAACATTTTAAGGATATTGACGCATTATAGACCATTCTTTCATTAAAAATTTCAGATAATTAACGTTAAGATGGTTTATGTTAAGTTATCGCTTCACTTCGGTTCTGTATGCTGTTCATGAATGAATAATAAAGGTGAAAAATCTTTCTCAAAAGAATAAGAATTTTGCTTATAATATTTGATAAATATTAATATTTTCTTGATCGCATAAAAGATAATTACTTTTTATTCGTCGAAATATCTATAACAATCGATTTAGTTTTCTTTGTATTATTCGTATTATTCGGTTATTACCTTTCGATTTTTTTTGTTATTAAGTATCTGTATTATTTCATATTACTAAAAAAAATATTATAAAAATATATATGTGACGCTGTTTTCTCGTTTTAAAAATATTTTGTTGAAATGCAGAAAGCAGAAGTTAGTTGTAAGTACAGCTACTTTATTGTTACGGATTACTCTACTTCTGTTTATAATGCTACGGTAGTAAATACACACATCGTATTCATTAAACAACACTATTAGTTCTTGTTCTATTAAGCATTTAAATTAAAATGAACGTAGTGCCTTGTTTGAGCCGAATTATAATTACAAATTGTAGTCTGCGTAGCAATGAAAATCTGTAGTTCTACGGTTTAACGTACAAGCGAATGAAGTTTTAACTTTTTTAAAACGTATTCGGGAACTCTGTTAATTTTGTTTGTTTTCCTTTTCATAATGTACGACGACGGATTTCTGACAACATGTTTGTATTTAATTTTACTAAATAAGATTAAAAAAAAAGTTTAAAACATTTGTTATACTTGAATCCAATGGTTTTTAAAAATTCTTTTGGATTTAAGCATAGTACTCGTATTTGTGTTTTTTTTTTAACATCTAATCAGAAAAATAAAAAGAAACAGAAAACATTTTGAATTATCTTATATAGATTGTAATTCAATCTAAGGTCCAGGGATATTATTCAGATTATTTATGTATTATATTTTTTGAATCGAGGAATATATATATATTATTGTATAAATAGGAAAAGGGTTTTTATTTGTTCAGAGAAACTACTCGATCAATCACAACCAAATTTTTACCCGCAGTTCATGGCATAACTGAGAAGGTTATATGTATTTCATCTCGAAAGATTTCGAAAAAAAGTATATATATGTAATAGTGAAGATTTGCCTGTTGAAACGCAAACTAATGAATTGAATTAATGAACTGTGAGTCTCTATCATTGTGTGAGCTGGATTTGAACCGAATGATTCTAATCAATCGAACGAATAATATTTCAAAAATAATAGAATTAAATTTACATTAAAAAAATAATATTAAATAATTAAATATTGCTGTTTAATAATAATGGGCTTCCCATGGGGAGTGCGTGTGAGGCTCGAGTGGTGAGGTATGCGAATGCCTCGTGGGAGGCTAGACTAATCATCACGATTTACTGGAACAAACGGGATATCCCTGGAGCGCTGTTTTGGGAGGTACAACGAGGTGCTGTTTAATATTTCTACAAACAATCGTCCGATCTTCAAAATTCATACGGAGTATTCGTTAGTAGGTTGAAGGCTAACTTTTGCATGAATCAGTTACACTCTCGATTTAACAAGTCACGGTTTTTCAGAAATATATATATATCCCACGAGAACCAATCGACTGATTACTTTCAAATTATTTTGTTGATACATTCGTATTATCCCAGGGAAGATTTCAAGCCATCGACCGAGGCCCTAGCTTCCTTGAATGTTAAGATATTAAAAATATTCATTATTTCTTCGTCCCCCTAAGGAGGGTGAAGTTGTGAATGAAGGATATTCATTAAGGAGAAAATACAATAATTAATTTAATTCATTATTATATTTCTGCTCCGCCGGTCCGCCTGGTAAATTGGGAATGGCGAGCGAAGCGAGGAGCCATGGGTTAAGTCTCAAGAGGCGAGGCCTACCCCATGGTCGCAGATTATTTATAACTCCGCTTATAACGCAATTTATTTATAACTTCTAGGAGAGAAGAAGACATACCGTAGAGAGTAGATTTAGCCGTATCCCGATTATCTCTACTGGATTTAGCATAACTGGATTAGCCATAACCGTAATTCTGTTTTGTCGTAGGAACCTTCTTTTCCTTATAATGATAAGCCAAATAGGCTGGTTATAAACAGAATTCTCTGGACCAGTAATCAAATGAACACCTAAAATTTATCCTCATAATGCATTCAGTAGTGTTCGTAATGATGTCTATTTCGTTCGCTTCTTATTTTCACTCCAAATTATTTATTAAAATCTATTATGTGATATTTCCTACTCGCCACCCGAAAATACAAAATATAAAATACATAGTTACCTGATTTTTTTTCTTTTCTCTTTAGCCTTTGGAAACACCGTAAGGTATTACTTCAGAGCATGAATGAGGATGATATGTATGAATGTAAAATGAAGTGTAGTCTTGTACAGTCTCAGGTCGACCCTTCATGAGATGTGTGGTTAATTAAAACCCAACCAGCAAAGAACACCGGTATCCACATTCTAGTATTAAAATCCTTTTAAAAGTAGCCTTTACTAGGATTTAAGGCTTAGAACTCTCAAATACGAAATCAGCTGATTTGCGGTGATGAGTTCACCACTAGACCAATCCAATGGGCTAGTTATCTGATTCGCTATTGAAGATTCTCAATGTTAAGATTTTTTTTATATGAGTTTAGAGGCTTCTAAAAGCCTCAATTTAAGCTGCTAACGCCAAAATAACCTTATTTTTAAAAAAAATTATATTACATATTACGTATATTTAAAGATATATATTATATTTCCACATATTAAATCTTAAATAAGGCAGTGTTTGATAACGATAGTTAAACTGTATTATTTAGTTTGTATATCTAAAAATTCTATACTAACAGTTCTGAAAGGGCGCAAGCAAATTAAATTCTAAGGATCTTACGCATAAAGGATATTAAATTTATAGTTAGTGTGCCGACTGAAAATTCTTTGAGTTTCAATATCTCTAGTGTACTGGAAGTTGCCGCAAGTTATGTTTACTGTATCGTTTTATTTCTAGCAGAAGGAAATTACGAGCTTCCGATCAAAACTATGCAAGAGTAAAGCGTAGTTTTATTCCGTTTATACACTGAGAAAGATATTAAATAATGTATTAATAATTATAGTGTACATCAAATAAATTATTGATTCGAAATCCTTCACGTTTTTGTTGTAGATCATCATTTTGTAAAATAAGGGATAATATTTATGATTTTTTTCATTTTAAAAATCTATCTTACACTTTAGATTTGTGTAGGCAATTTTGTTTTTGTTTCGGTGAAGTATATTACCATTAGCTTTAATGTTACTGCAGCAAATCCGTATGCTTTAAATTTTATAACGATTTAATCGAAAGAAATAGATTTCTTTTGATAAATAACTTTTATACCCAAATGTATGTACGTTTCTGTCACTGTAGACAAAGTTTTAGAAAATTAATCACTGGTCTTTTCTTTTTTGTTACGTTCTAGCTGCAGTATATTTTATTAATCTTTTTATAAGTTCTGTGCTACTATAATTTGAAGTTTTATTTTAATTAAACTATAAAAAGTTAAGTAGAGAACTGGAGTAACGTTTACTTCAAACTATTGCCACAAATATTAGTGTTCGAAACTCAAGCATATGCAACGCAAGATAAACGATCATTTCGCTAACAGTCAATAACCGACAGCCATCTACTTTAGTAAATATAGCTTATACCCTAGCATACAGTTCTATCGCGGTTATATTATACCAAGTAAAAATTATTTGGTCGTAGCATTCTTATTAGTAAAACTAGTTATAACGAAAACTACGTATTTCTTACCATGTTTTTCAACTTTCCGGTGCCGGCTTGAGCTAAAATTTAACATTTTTCCAACGGTTAAGTTGAAAATAAGTTTTACTCTTACCACCCGACTTAATTTCTCGTTGATGTCCTTTTTCTTATTGAAAAAAAATAAGTTCAAAATTAAGAAGTCAGATGTAATTTGAATTCGACTGTATACCTAGGTACTAAAGTTAATTAACACGTTAAAGACGCGTTAAATATTAAACGGTTTATGTTTTTGGAGAAAAAATGTTTTATAAAGTTTAAAATTTACTACTTATCTCTGTGATAAAACATTGAAAAAAATGTTCCCACCCTGATAATCTGTGTTTAGAAAATATCGTTTTTTAATATAATTTTTATTGAAACAAGTGCTTTTACTATTATCTTGTGCTGACCACAGGCAAAAGAAATGATGACAATAAAAAAAGATGATATTAATAAAAAATGTATATTATATAAATTCAATGAACGGATGACTGAATATGGAGATATCAAAATGTAATCGATTGTATTTTGATTTCCACACCTAACGCTTATTTTAATGGTTTTGCATTGCTCATCTTCATCCGAACTGTTTTCAATTGGTAAAGATGGTTAATATAACTAAGAACGATCAAAGCGTTCTTCTAAATTTCACTTCTTTTATTTTACTTTATTTTTAGAAGTACACATTACAGTACACCTGGTACCTGAAGGTCGTCTAATTATCAGCACTTCACAAATGGTCCGAACTGAATGACATCTCAAAGCGTTCTGCTGTGTACAGAATTTATTTTTTTCTTTATCTTTCTCTCTGCCTCTCTATTCCCCTCTCATTTATTTCTTTTTTTTTTTTTTTATTATTTTTGGCTGAATTGTGCTTGATTGTTTCTGGTTGTTTTTAGTTGTTTTTTTAAGTAAAGTTTAGATCGGTCAGACCTAAACTTATAGTCTGCATAGTAGAAAAATATAGTTTAGATACCTATACATAAAGTCTGATGGTCTTGAAAGACCTAGCAATAATAAAAAAAAAAAAAAAAATAATAATTCACGAAAGAAAGAATAAGTTTTGTTTATTAATGTATAATCTTTAACACTATTTTTGTTTAGATCTATGCTATTCTATAACAAATATTTTATTGTTTGTCATAGAAAGTATTTTATTTAACTTAATCGAATAGTCTTAATTTTCTTGTTGTTTTCTGAGGATATCGGATATCTAATATCCTCCTTATATATATAATAAGATTAAACCTTCTTACAATAATAAAGCTAATCACAGTGAATAAAGTGCTATTTTTAACTGGATTGAAGAAGAGTGGAATTTATTTAATCGACTGGTTTATATTTTTTTTGTATGTTCTTTGAGTTCTTAACTTTCTACAGAATATAATGATTTCGATCTAGTGGTCCCGGTTTAAGTTTTTACACAAAAACGTTTTCTTAGTGGAAGATGTTTTTTTCGTGAGTAGTTGCTCCAAGAAGAAAAATATGTAAAACTTTTCAGTTTTGTTTATCATCATCATAATTCCGTATAGGATCGTTATAAAATCTGATAACGTTTTGATATTCAGCGTGCTTTCTAGTAAAAATTCAAACGAATTAGTCGGAAAATTTAAGTTGGAAATACATATCTATTAGGTTCTAACACATGAAATAGAATAATATTCAACCTCACGCTCTAGAGAATCTTATCTCACCCTGTGCAGTAATCCCTTCACGTCGTTTCTTTGAATTCCTTTTCAATATTTATCACGATTGAGGTATCTCTCCTTTCCTTTTCATTAAAAGAAAGCGCTTTTTATAAGCTGACCCGTATTATGGAAAGAAAGAAAAATTAAAAATAAACAAAATTAACTTTAAAAAGTGGACTTAAAAGAAAAAATTATGCTTTTCATTTTAATTTTCCATTTTTTAAGTTTACGCCAAATTAATGGTAAAAAAGTTGTCGGTGGTTATTTTTTAATTTGACGCTGTCTGTAAATGACAGAATTTAATGAGGGTGCGAAAAAGTATTTTTTAAATACTTTTGTGATGCGTATTTTTTAATCAGTTTTATTTCTTAACATATTTTATCTATTAATTTAATTTTTAATTTTGTTTTTAATCAGGCCAATAAAATGTAAAACCACGGAAAAATTATTGATATGTTGCTTTGATATTCATCTTGTAATTAATTGTTCCGATAACTGAACAGTAATTATTTGTGATATTCAGTAATGCAGTATTTAAATAGATTTTTACTTCCTATTAAACTATGAATTTCTTCTATAATTATTGCAAAAATGAATAATGAATATGTAAAACTGTTACAAATGTAGTCGGTTTAGTTTTTCAGCTTTTTTCTAGCATTAATTTTCAAAGCGGTACAATAGATGCAATCATCTTTATTTGTTTCTTAAATATAGCGTTTTCTCTAGTATCTTGTTGGGTATAAGAAATACTTGATTTATGGATTGTTATTATCTTTACCTAGTATTCCTTTATAAACATTTTAATTTAATTTCAATAACTTTTCATATGCTCTTATTTTTTATATTTTTGTTTTGCGAATATTTTTTGTTAATTTATATATAAAAAATTATCATTTTTGAAAATTTTCTGGCTTAATTTTAAATTTAAATTTTTGCGTTAATGTAAAATTAAATAATCGTTTTTTTTTATAATCCAGCGCATAGATTGTCGTATTCCGACAATGGTATTCATTCCGGTTTTTGTTATAATTTTTTTCTAAAGTAGCTACAGTAAGTTTATAACTCGGCTTTTGAACTTAATATATAATTACCGGTGTATCGTTTTTTTATTTTTAGCTTAAATGCTCTATATTTGAATTTTATAGTACGAAAACATTTTTTTAAATAAATCGTACGGGCTTATGGATTTTTCCAGTCCTCTATATGCTCCATTACTTATGTTTCTGCTGTTGGGTAACAAATATTTATTCGATTATAATTATAACGTTTATGCGGTACCAAATCAAATGTACTTCCGACAATATTACTTTGATAAAAGTATTTTTTTTACAGGAATTAGTATACGAGTTTATTTTACAAACGATATAACTGTTATGTAAATTTGATTGAAAAGGTAAAATTTAACAAAACCGTTAAACAGTTACGTTAAATTATTACTGTTATTATTTCAGTGATAATACTGAATGATGTAAGTATATCGTGATGTACTTTGTTCCGTTAATAACAACAGTTCGTCATAAGGTAAAAACTACATCAAAACTTAGGATTTTCTTGTGATATGTGTTTCATAAACTACAGTAATAAAAAGAGAGATGAGTTATAAAAACAGCACTTATATTAGGGCCGATGATTATGTCCGAGGGTTAATCTCATTTAAGTTACGTTATTTCTAATGTTTTATCAAAAGATAGGAAGAAATAAATAACTAATATATATATATATATAAAATAAATAATATATTTTTAACGCTTTGTCGTGTAGAGCATCGTCTTTGAGTTGTTCCTTTCCATAAGAAGTATCAAAGTAGTAGCCGAAGTATTTCAGAGTTTGGTATCAGGCCCGGCCTTATTTTTATTGTAAATTAATTACCACAGAATAATTAAAAACAAATAGCTGGACGTTATTTGTTTATAGATTATAAAAATTCTGTTACGTCTAGTACTAGTTTTGTTACAATAGAGATAAGCACTTTTGTAGATATGCATGCAGCTAATCAATGTCTCATTTTAAAGTAATTTAATATTTAATGGGATTAAATACAACTATATAAAAATTAAACTTAGACTACAAGACAATAATGTCACTGTCATGACAGGTAAACAAAACGAATTTCACATAGATATTATCGGATGCTGATAGTATAAAAAATATTTGCCGTTGTTTGTTACAAAGTTTTTTCTGACTTCGTTTATTTATCATCAGCTTCCACATTGTAGCTATAAATAAGTCCTACGATAGACTATCGCTTGAAATAGATTATCCATTCATAATTCTTTACGAGCATAAAAATAATTAATATGAATAAATACAAGAAAACTAGTAATTATAAAATAACTTTATAATATTTGATAGTATCTGAGAATTTATTTCAACGCAGAATTAATTCAACGTCTTCACACTAATAATCAAGCCGAAAATAGAACAATATGTAAATACAACAATAAAATACAGTACGTAAATAGAACAATAAATGAACATTAACTTTAAGATAAGCGTAGGTAAATAATAAACTTAAGCGTCCATAAATTTGAATAACCGAAAATAAAACAAGAAGTGGTATCTCCTTCAAACTCGATCTTCATAACGGTCCATCGACCAAATCACATGGTATCTTTACAGCCTCCTAACATCTTCCGTGTTGTCAAGTAAATTCAGTGCTAGATGATTAATATGCTTCTTTAGCCTGGATACTTATCTCAAAACTAGGCGCTTTCAACTTCTTGAATTTATGGAATTCCTATGTAAACGTGTACTTCAGTATTTCTTGCGAACCACGGCGCTTGTGTTATGTTTTGTAGTATTTCATTACGGAACCGTCGAATGATCTTCACAATGCTGTGACAGGTGCCCCAGAGTTCAATTTCTTACGTCCAAATCGGCTTCAAGATAGCCTTGTATAGCAGGATCTTCTTCAACAAAGAAAGTCGAGATTCATTACCCAATATCCAGTACATCCTTTTAAAAATAATGTAAAAAACCTACTTTTCTCCCTTACATAGTCTTTCCAAGTTAAACGGCGACCAAGGTATATAAGCCTAGCTACCTTAACTTACTGGCATGAAGGATTCTGATACCGTTTAAGTGAACTTTAGTACAGTCTACCCTCCTCATCGTTAACGTTATGTGGCTGGACTTCGTCGGATTTACCTTTATTCCATTTACGTAGCCAACACTGATCGCATCCAGTGCAGATTGTAATTTCTCTGAGGCCGTATTTGGGCTACCCTCAACGGCCAACATTGTCGTGTCATCTCTGCATATGACAGAATTGCAACACATTCTGGATTAGGTATGTGAAAATCCTGAGCTATTGTCGAAAAACTTGGACATCTCTTGATTGTAGTTCACTCGTGAGAAGCGACCATCTAGATAGCTGCGTAGAATTAAGTAATAAGGTTGTGATAGGGACGATTTTAATTTGAAAAGAAAACCAGGCAACCAAACTTTGTCAAATGCTTTATCCACGACCGTAAAGGCCGCCGAAAAATACATTTTTTCTAGACACCTGATGGTAACACTAGCGATTCTATGGGCTTGTTTCACTGTTGAATGAGCACCGCTAAAACCGAATTGTTGGTAGAATATCACACCTTCGCTTTCTAACACTGGCCGCAATCTGTGCAGGACAGTTTCTCAAAAACTTTAGGTAAATCGGTAGTAGGCGTATAGGATTATATGAAGAAACTTCTTGCGAGGTTGGCAGGTTTCAAGACCATTGTGATTTGCGATATTTTCCGTTCAGATGGGTAGTGAGTTGTCGTAAGAATTGCATTAAATAGTTGTCGTATGTAAGAAATGACCGTTACAGGACCACCATTAGCTGTCTTTAACGAAGGGAATAAGGTTGTTGAACGCTTGATTTTTTCGTTACCTTCCACAAAGAATTGAAAATTTCCACAAAGAAAATCTCTCTTCAGGGGAGGTAGACTTTCAACGTATTTTTTAAACGATTCATTTCTGAACGTATTAGTGCCTTCAATTTTCGGGGCCGCTCTATCCCCAGGCCTCTCGAACCGTTGCCTTCTATTTGATCTAACTAGTCCATAATCTGCCTGGGGTAGTCCACAGTTTGTCGTATTCCGTTTAACTCAACGGAGTAGTGTCATGTCGCCTCCTGCATAAGAGCGGTTAATTAACATGTAGCTACATTCACATCATCAGCGCATTTCAGCGCTATATCGATAAATATGAGTATATGATACAAATTTGAATAAATTTACTTTTTATTTTAAATCTCAAATTTATTGGCGTAGGTTGCAAATTACAGATTTGTTTTCCTTTTTTTCAATTTTCGATATAAGTAATTCTGAATAATGTTCTGGGTATAATATTTATCGTAAAGAAACAAGCATCCGAATAATAGGCGAAATATGCAGTTATTTTATAATTATGTTAATCTTCAAATTTTTCACTCACTTATGCGAAAAATATCTATCTACATTTATTTGTATGTAATAAAGTTAACGCTATTCTTTATAAAAATAAACAATTTTATAAATATTTATATAAAGTTATTGCAAGCCTAAATCTACTGAATAGCTCGTTTAGTATAGTCAGAAATGGGGAAAATTTGTAATTATTGTTCAACCTTTTTTTTTGTCTTTCTTCACCCTTTTCAAGGCTGAATTTCGAAAAATCTAGAAATTAATTTTTAGATATTCACATGAAGATTACACACACGAAAAATTAAATTGAAATCTTTATTTGTTACCAAGAAATTAAAAAAGTAGTAAATTTTATTAACTCCATTTTAACCTTTTTAACTCAGAATTTAAAAATAACTCCTTGTGTAGTGTATTTGCACCGTAAGAAAATGGTCTATACAAATTTTCATCAATTTATCCTCAATAGGTTTCCTTTACGTTGATTATGAATCAATCACATGATATTTTATTTATATAAATAATATATGGTATGGTTGTTGCTGTTAACCGTATTATGTAAGGTTATCGTATGTGACTATAACTGATTAATTGTTATTAATCACAGACATGTTATTGTTTATTTTACTATCGTATGTACGTATTCATTTGTAGTCGTAACCCTCGCAATAAATGCATGGTGTAAATATAATAGAACTTTTATTCATGCGAGAATAAGTTGAAAAAAGATTAAAAGGCATATATAAGTACATGATGTGTTATCGAGTGAGTAATTTTTTCTAATTATTTTCTTTAAAATCACTCAAACGACGGAAGAAAGTCGTTTAGTTTTAATTTATGGTTAAAAAAAGAAAAAAAAACAACATAGAAATAGAGATGTTTTGGTTTAGAAAATAAATTCTGTTGAGCATTCAGCTCTTGTGTTACCCAACGAATGTTGTTAGTATTCAGCGTTCTTGCTGACTACAATAAGATTCTATAAGTGTATTACCGGAACCGTACTATTTGTTCTACACCTTCAATATGATCACATGAAACGTGACTTTTGCAATATTAGCGCTAAGAAGATAGAGTAAATGGATTTTAATAATTTAAAAATCTACGCTTTTAAAAGTGTACGGGTATTGTTTGTACCTTCCATATTTTTAAATATGCTATATAAATAATCTAATAAGTAAATACTCGTAAACATAGAGAATATAAATATACATCTACAAACGTAATCATACCAACCGTTTAGAGATCTAGTCTTTAGATGGTTTGGAGAAATAACAGTAATAATTAACATTTATTTTTTATTACAATTAGGAATGACATTCGATAATTTCATTCCTAACTTTATATTATTTTTTTAAAAATAATTTTCAAAATAAATATAATTTTAAAGTATTATTTTCTGAAATAAAGTAATACTTATATTCGTAAAAATTTGTATTTTCCGGAGTTTATAGCAATTGCATGATGCTCGTAAAGTAAAATTTGTGTTAGATTTATTGTTTACTGCGGAACCTGGGGGTCTCTCCGCATGACGTCCTTTTAATGGACTAACATTAATCAGAACTTTCGTACCTGAACCGCGTACCTGAGATGATACATTTTTTAATGTAAAAAAGCTGACGAACTTAAACAAAAAATAATAAATTTGACGATAATAAACCAAAGTATTGTTGGAGTTTTAAAAACATTTCGCAACCTTCACATGTGTGAATTAATATAGTATAATTAAGTAAAAAGTACTATAGATATACATAAAATTTAGTATTCCGAAAACGCATCAAAATATAATTTTTTTTTTAACTTTTAGAATTATTATTTTTATTTAATGAACATTTTTTTGTAAAAAATATTTCAGCTCTTTTATCTTTCGAATACACATAATTTGTTTTTACCCGAGTAGGTTTTGTCTAATGGAAAACATAGTATAAATGAGTGGATGAATTCTTCTGCATTGATGATCAAACAGGATTAAAGGATATACGAGATCGGTACATTTTTATACAGGGTTTTTATTTTATTAGGTGTGCTCACTCATGAATACATGATCAGATGCTCTTGAAAGAAAACGTGATTAGATCAAGAAAAATTGACTGAAATATACGGGTTCATTAATCTAAATTTGTCGCTTTTGATTATGAAAAGCCGTTTGTATTGTTTTATCGGTTGCCACACAAACAAATACGGTAAACACATATTGGTATTACAATTTAAATCTAAAAGCTCTCAAAATTTTATTTAAACAGTATACCGCGTAAATTTTTATTCATTAATATAATTTTTTATTCACTTACATTCTCAAATAGAGGTCGCTGAAACATTTCTTCAGAAACGGTAAAGAAAATGAAAGAATTAAAAAAAAAATATGCATTTTAAATACTCTTTTTATATTCTTTGTTTATCTATTATTCAATCAATTACATATACGTGATCCGATTTCAGTTATTTATAATGGGCGCATGAAAAATATCGTATTGACCAGGGTTTAAACCAGAACCTTCCTCTCATCTAACTAAGATGCACAAGATTTTAATTTTGAATAAAAGTAATAAAATCTTTCTAAAATAATGAAATGTAAATTATGTTTTATATATGTAAACATAATTTATTTATATAATAGTTTCCACTTAAATGTCGAGCGCTTTAGGATCAGTAATCCATCCTCAGAAACATTGATGTGTTATAATTATAATTATCTACTTGACATATCATTAATTATACTAACTAGAATTTTAAAAACAAAAATTATAAATATATATAACAATTGATCATCAAAAGGTAAAATAATGTAAACGTTTATCCGTCAGGTCAGTATGAAGGTCTCACTTGTCATTTTCATGTATGAAGCAGTATAACTAACCAAAATTATTGTTTGAATAATACATCATTTTCAAATTTCGTTTTGCTCATTTATCAAATTTTTGTTATGTAAGTATATATAATATTTGTTTTATGAAGGTTATTGGAATATTAAATAAATTATCTGGGTTGTAATTATGATTATTTTCTAAGATATGTTAGGCAAAATTTGATCGTTCATTATTTCCCTTATTTACACAATTAATGTGTTCATTAATTCTAATCGAAAAAGATCGGTTTGTCATCCTGATAACATTCCAAATCACAATTTGCGCGTTTTAAACAATGTACTCTATCTAAATTAGATTTTTTGTTACGTTTTATTATTCTAGTTGCATCTCTGTTATTTATATAATTATTTTATTATTGTTGTACACGCAGTTTTTAATTCAAAAATTTAAGTATTTGATTGAATTTTTTGTAATTTACACTGTGTTCAATTTTAGCATATTTGTATCCGTTATTATATTATTTGTTAGTTTTATATTATCCTTTATATAAATTTTATTTTTTATTTTAGTATATAATTTATTTTTTAGGTTTTCATTGTATCCATTAGTGTCATAGCTATATGTTTGATATTATTTAATTCGATGTTTAATTTTATATTATGTTTTAATATTTTATATCACTGTACATTAATGAATTAAACGTCGACATTTTTGATTCCAAGGATGAAACGAATTAAAATTAATTATGGTGTCCTGTTTAGTGGGTTTCCTATATATGTCGATATCAAGTTTATTATTAATAAATAATAATTTTTATATCCAAAATATTTATGCCATTATTATTTACTCGACCTTAATGTGAATGTCATTATTTAAGGAGTTCATTTCTTCGATTATTTTATCTTCTTCATCTTTAATTTGTTGATCATATATGTCATCTACATATCTATTAAAATTTTATGTTTATTTGTAAATTTATATCATCAATGTAATAATAATTAAATGTTAACCGAACCGGTTAGTAACCGGCTAAGTAACAATTAATTCTTTAATAAAGTATACGTAACTAGATTTTAATGTGAGTACGTAACTAAAAACTATTTCACTTCATGATCATTATCATGGAATGCCCATAAAAATTTAAAACGTCAAAATTACACAAAAAAATAAGAGTAAAACAAAATTTTGAAACATTATTTTATGTCGTTTATGATTGTAATAACGAATAAAAATTCATTTAACTTGATGAAAAGTTAATTATTAAATACAATACAATAGAAATGGAAGATAAACGAGAAAAAGTAATCAGAAATAAATAAAAATACAATAACGTAATTAAAATTTAGAAAAGCAGAAGATTTAAGCAGAAATCGATGAATAAAAATAACAATCGATTCGACTCTATATTCTTTTATCTTTCGATCGGACTGATTATTCTCTTTAAGGAAGCAAATACCTAGAAGATTCAGTGATTACCGCATTACCTAGACTCGCAGACTACCACTAAAGTAAATAAAACAAACGAGAAAAGTTTCTTCAAACATTTATACAAAATAAATTATTAGATTAATTTGATGGAACGTAGTCGTCTAATTGTTTCTTTAAACGGCCAAATTATGTAAAAATCTAAGAACTTTCACCATTAGGTATTAACAGAATTAATCAAATCAGAGTACGAAAGTAATTACAAGAACATTACCGACGTGACTGAGCTGCATTACACTGAAAATATTTCATCGAAAATATTAGAAACTTTTATTATACACCCGATGTTTAGAATTATTCACAAATTACAATATAATTGTAACGACACTATATAACTGTAATACATATTACAATATAACTATTATAAAAGTTGGTAAAATAGTAATTTATTTTTTCCTTGTCTAGCGGTGTAGCTTTAGCTTTAGAAGGGAAAGTATTGGAATCGGTCCAGTTTGGACGTATGCGGTTTTCACCGGATCTTGACGTTTTGACATCTAAAGAACCCAAAAAACCGTATGGAATTTTTTGTGCGTGTGTGTGTTCGGTTTCGCTCTCTAAATCACCTTATATCTCCAGAACTACTGAACCGATTTTGACCAAACTTGATTACTTCTGTATTGATGCCATTAAATTTTCAACTTAAAAGTTCAAGGGGGTGAGGCTGTAGAGCAAGGTCACCCTCGGTATCTCGAGATTTCGCCTAATTAAGATCTTATTTTTCTTAGACATATTTGTTAACCATTAAAAAATAATAGTATTTGAAAAAAAAAACTTTTTGCAAAATCGCACCCTAACCCCAAAACATTCTCTAAACTAGCGGCTAAGTGGGCATACTGCGTCAATAGTACCCCTTGCAACCACAAGGAGCGCTAGTGTACCACTATGTGCTAAATAAGTTGTGTGTAAGTCACGTGACGGGAAAGTCCTATAAATCTGTTTTCCGATTTTTTTTATTAAAACAATGTAGGAATATGATATATTTGAAATAGAACGACTAAAATAATTTTTTTAGAAAACAATTATTTTATTATTTTCGAGAATCTTTAAAAATTTGCCAAACTTATTTACTGAACAGAAATAATAATGTAGATTCAAAAATGAGAGGACATTTCTATTTAAAGTACATATTGCGACCAATGCTGATAAAATTTTCATTTGGATTCTCAAATTTATTAAACGGTCTGTTAATATCGCCTCGTACTATTAAAGGAAACACTTAAAGGAAAAAAAATTAATGAACGAAAACAAAAAAAAAATTAACGAATGAAACTTCTATTTTGCTATTGTAGTTCAACAATATTATACCCCTTCAGTATTACTCTCCTTCAACCCCTCCCCGCCACCCATGTGATTGTGTCCATTGCTGATAATGTTTCGCATTGTTATACATGTACTATATTGCTCGGAGATTTTGTTTACAGTTCTTATCCTACACACTTTGTTACGATTAAAATGTCCACTCTAAATTTTTACGTTTGTTTTAATTGTTATTTTATCTCAAAATTTTTGGCACATATTAATACTTTTGACAAATTTATGCGGTCATTAAATTTTTCAATTTGATAGAGTATAAGATATCTTTTCGCTATTCTTGTATTACCATTAAGTTATGTTAAATTATAAATAAATGCTGAAGTTTCCGTTAATATTTCAATCTTAAAGAATTTCCTCTTCATCTAAAATTCAACTCGTCGGTTTGTGTACCTTAGTAAATTGATAGTACTCGCTTTTTATTTTAATTTCATCCTACTTATAGATAATTGTACATAAAATGTATCCATAATATTCCATTTTTTTTAAAGGTGGAAATAGGATACATTTTTAAATAGATTAAGTAGTAACTATTAACAAATTTATTCCAAAAACCGTAACTATGAGAATTTAAATTTTATTATGTTATTAAAACATTTTTCTTTTAGTTATCTGAGAAAGAAAAAAATTTAAATTTCATAGATAATTAATTCATATTTCTTATTAACAAAAAATAAATATTAAAATAGAAGTCAATTGTGGGAGATTAAACTTACAAATATTTTGTAAGCAAGAAGCCGTTTTAGAAATTATATACTGGTTAAACAGAAGAAGGTGATAAATCGTATTTATTTTTCGGTAAGAAAAATAAATATATAATATCATTTCCCATTTTTGTAAGATTTATGGAAATAACTTTGCTATATGTTTGGTGTGATCCGTAACATCAAACATTTCCATTAACGACATATTATGAGATATTGTTTTTTTCAAGAAGTAAATAAATGAAGTAGTTATTGACTGCATTTCCACGGTTACTTTCTCTTTCGATTTCTTGGTCTGCATATTCTGCCATCGGTATAATTGTCTATATTGTTTCTAGTATTTTATTTATTTGTTATTTTTTTGAGGGTAAGTTATCTTCAGAATTCCATAGACATTATATTTAATTTTATGGTAAAAGCTGTGATGTAGTTTGAAGTTATTGTTTTATGATGATGAGAGTACTTTTTACTTCCTTGTACGAAGTGAAATAAGTATTGTCATCGCGAAAAATTTCGGTTTTCAGATTTCAACGGAAATATCCATTTTGACTAGTTTCGGCGTGACGTATGTAGGTATCTCTCATAACTCAAAAACAATTAGCTGTAGGATGTTGAAATTTTGGATTTAGGACCGTTGTAATATATACTTGTGCACCTCCCCTTTTGATTGCAATCGACTAAACCAAAAGTGTCCAGAAAAAGCCCAAAATCCCAAACAATTTGGATTTTGGACTTATCCTTAACTGTAGTAATAAGTCCTCATTGAGAGCTTTTCAACGATATATCATAAGTGGTACTTACTTTCACTGGTTCCAAAATTATAGCCAAATAAACTTTAATTAATGAAATATTTGGATCTTACAAGGGTAGCACATTGGTTCGAATCAGACTTTATATCCTTTTTTTAACTTTTTGTTTTTTAATTTAAATATATTGATTTATTAATATATTTAAATTAAAATTCTGTTTAATTATATCTAATTATTCTTGAATTTCTGTTTAATTTTATGTACATTAAATTTAACTGCAGAGTGTCTGAAAAATAGACCCTCACAAGAACAACATATACACTGAGGCATACATGCCCGATCTTAAATAAATTGCAAAAAATTCTTCTCTTTTAGTTCATTACTCTTCTGATATTGTCTGATAATTATTCTCCCTAAGTCGGAATTGGTCATCATTTCGTTTTTTTTTTTTTTGGCAAGTCATTTAATTGCTGTTTGGTATGATATAATTCTTCTGATCTTAATTTGTGTTCACGTTCTCTTCTTTTTGTTCTTTCTTTGGATTTAACATTTTCTTCCTTTTTATATTTATCATATTTTAATACTTTTATTCTTTCTTTGGTTTTAACATTTTCTTCCTCTTCGTGTTATCTTTCTTTTTCTTGTATGATTGTTTCTTTTACATTTTTGATTATTCACCAAATAATCCAATAATAAATAATTATTATTATAGTTTAATAATAGTTTAATTATTATTAAATTTTATTTATACGACACACCAAAAATCTGAAACTCTTGTTAATCAACAACTCAACGAAGATACGAATAATACTGATCTAGCAATACGACTATAAAGGGACTTTTACTCTCTCCTAAAATTTCATGCAAGATTGTTGTATTAATAATTGTATAAATATTTGATGTCAATAAAAACTAATATTTCAGCAATTATGTAATTTTTCACTTTATTAAAGAATTGGAGGATTGTATCTCACTTTCAAATGAAATAAGTTTAAATGAAGTGCAGCAAAAAATGTGTATATGTAATTTAATAGAAGTACAAGGAAGTCATGTAGTGTCCACATCAAATTTTAGGTAGATTTCATAAGAAAGTTACCTTTTGTGGTACCATGATTCGACTTCCATAGAATTTTGACGTATCTTCGCGTTTCACATCCCCCAGACCCCAAAACCACCGTCAGCTCAAACATTTAAATATATACATATTTCAATTTCTTATGGACACGATAACTGCCGTAATTTTACTCCAATCACTTTTAAATTTTTCTTTAAAAATAACTCGTCCCAAAATCTTGGTGAAGTTCGTTAACGGCAAATTCGGCCCATGGGGGTGGAAATGGGGGATTTTTGAAAAAAAATCGCTATAACTTTCTTATTACGTAAAATATCGAATTCGTTTTCGGTTAAAGTTCCTACTATTCTTTGGATAATAATCTAAAACGTATCTAAGAAAATTTGTTTATATAACCAACCATTGGCCCGGGAGGTTGAAAAAATGGGGTTTAGAAGAAAAAAAAGAATCATACCTCTGTTAATAGACACAGTATAAAATCGATTTAAAGTGGTAGTTAGTCCTATACACATTACCTAAAAATCTGTATGAAACAATTTTTGATATGACCAAACCTTATAGCAAGCGATGACCAAAATATTGCTGGAATTGTAAGAAGAAGGAGCTTGTAGTATGCTAAATATGTGAAAATGTTTTCACATACAACCATTGTGGTATTATTTGACGTTTTTCTTAACTTTAAGGTGAAAATCTTTCTTATCCCCTACTTAGCACCGGTGAAATCTACCTCCGCCTTCCGGCGTACTGAAAGGGATTTTTTAAAAAGGAATTTGCTTTTCAGTCGAGTCCCTTTACAACTCCTTATCTGCTATTAACGTGATTTTTTGTTTGTTTTTGTGTTCCATTTTTTCGGTAATATTTTTGGGTTCATGGGTTATGTAAAATCTTATTAGAATTTGTAATGTTTCTTGTTCTTGTTTTCATTATAATATTTGATATGATATACTCATGTTTATTAATTAAAAATAAAAACGATTTATCTCATTCTTCTGCTTATTCTGTATTTATTTTCTTTAAACTTATTGTGTCACTTACATTCCTCCCCTTCCTTCTCTAGTAGATACGACTACTAGCTTACAAGCTAAACATTTGTCGGTTTAATCTTCCACAGTGGACTTCTATTTTAATATTGTAATTTATTTTTCGTTAATAAGATAGATGAATGAATTGTCAATGAGATTAAAGGTTTTTAATCATTTTTTTCAGATAACTAAAAAAAGCGTTTTTTAATAACATAATGTAATTTCCATTCTCGTAGTTACAGCTTTTGGAATAGACTTGTGTATTGTTAATTATTTAATGTATTAATAAAATGTAATCGTTAATGAATACTGTAAAATTACCCTTTACTTACCCGTATAAGAGTAGTGAAAGTGAACTATGGAATATATAAATTCTATAACAAAGAAATATGGTGATTTATAAACAAAATCCCTTCTTTTCTGTGATTCTCCGCTATTAATAGAATTTTTTTCAAAGTACAATGTTAACTGTAAGAAATATAAAAAGTAAAATTAAAATAAAATTATTGTCGTAAAAAAACAAAATCGATTAACTTGTGTTCTGCATTAAAAAACATTTATAATTATAGTAATTTTTTATAGTCAGTTTTTTAAAGACAGATTATCTAAACGAATAAAAGTTGTAATAACATTATTATGATAGATGGCCTACCGTTTATTATGTAGTTCGCTCAGTCCGTAAATTATAGCGTACAAAGATTATTTTTCATTCTCTGTCTCATTATATTCGTATTATTTATGTGATTATCATTTTCATACGTATTGCAAAATGAGACGTCGTATATTTTGTTTATATAAGTCTTCCGTTTCGTGTTCGCACAGATCGTACTGTTCTGTGCTTGGCTTAACGAAAAAATTAAAATATAACATTTGCTTTTTTATCTTGTTTGTTTTCTTGCGTGTTTAAGGACGTACTACTACTACACGGTACTGTGAAAGAAATAAAAATTTTAAAAGCGGTTTAAGAAGGTAGCTTATACCTTATCGATCGATTCGTGAGGTGTTCAGAATTTTAGTGCGGTATCCCTTGACGATTCGAGTCCCGTAAGCCGCTGCATCTCTCGATGGAGTAGCGAGTGTATCTGTAAGTCTTCTCATTCTTGAACTCCAGGCCGAAGTGTGCTATTATTTAAAACGGTTTAGTAACAGAATAGTAATCAGGATACATTATAAAGGAGCGATTACCGTTAATCACCGGTCCGGCTGAGCTCGGGATTGAAATCTACAAGGGAAGGTAGATCTAACCACTTACACCACGGCTTACTCAATCTTGAATAGCGGCTATTGATAAATTAATAATATCGTCATTTGAACATTAATATTTTTTTCAGGAACTAAAAACAAAACCTGCTCTATCGACATTTTTTGTCTGCATTTTTTATGAAAACAGTCTTAAAATTGATGACATTTAATTCGAGTACTTTACGAAGAATTTTTATGTAATTTTAAGTTCCTTCTTTGGGTTTAGGATATCGTGACTTAGATTAGTTTTTAGGATTCCCCCTCATCTGTTTCTCTGAAATTTTCTAGGATATCGTGACTTAGATTAGTTTTTAGGATTCCCCCTCATCTGTTTCTCTGAAATTTTCTAGGATATCGTGACTTAGATTAGTTTTTAGGATTCCCCCTCATCTGTTTCTCTGAAATTTTCTCAGTCGATCATGATGAATTTAAAATGAAAATTACGAAAAACGAAATAGAAAACTATCTCGATTGCAAAATTTGTTTAACGAAATTGTTACGTAATAAATTGTTATACGCTATTTGAATTTCTAATTTTTATACAAGATCTTTTTTTATTAATTTCTTTTCCTACTAGTATTATTGTTAAAATATTTGAATCGATTGTTTTCTGGCTTTTACATATAATATTTCGCTGATACATATTTCTAATATTTATTCTTCGTAAACGATGTCAGAATAATAATAATAATTAATTATTAATAATAATAATAATTTTACTATAAATTATGAAAAAAAAATTAATTCACCATTATTTTTTAACAAAGGTAATTTCACTACTTGCTAAAATTGTAAAAGTTTGCATAATTACACTTGCACCCGTAAGCGTGAACTGCTGACAAAGCAGCTTCATGGAGAATAAGGCGAGCTAACGTTAAGTGCTCGGATTCTGCCCAGGAGTTTTCACATAAAACGTGTGCTTAATTTATCTAATAAATTAAAACTTGGACAAGATTTTTTAGCAACGTCTACGTGTTTATTTTTTGAAAATTTATTATTTTTTTATTCAGTGCGTGTTATTATTTATTACTTTTATATCCTTAAATAGATGAGACAACAGCACATCATTAAAAATGGTTGAAATGCAGTTAAGGCTAAATATTAATATCACAACGAATCTTTAAATAGATTAAATCATAATAATTCGTGTAATACACTTATAATATGTGTAATAGCACAAAAACACGTGTATTCGTGTAATAACACAAAAACATATAATAATTCTTAATCTATTAAACCGTTTCATAAAGATATATGTGTATAGAACATGGGTCTTAAATTGTTAATGGATTTAAATCCTATAATAAAGTAGTTTTGTTTTATTCTGGTAGCAAAATTTTGAAGATGGATAAGTCTTTTACAGTAATAAGTAAATGTAAGAATTAAAAACAGATTCTTGGCGGTAATATTTTATTTTAGTGTTCAGCTTTACTAGGGAGACATTGACGATATGAAAAACAGTAACAGAAAGAATAAAGGGCTGTGAAATGCGGTATTAGTGGGAGATAGTAAAAATTAGACAGATCGAAAAAATCGAAACGAGGCGATTTTAAAACGATCAGAGATGAAGGGAGTTGAGAGCAGCATCGTACATAAGTGACATAAGATCGGTGAGCCACATCTTAAGACATTCAGGCTAAGTTACTAAGTAATTTGATTGTAAGGAGTAAATACTGTAGAGAAGACGAAGAATGGAACAACAGATAACTGATAATGTAGGATGTTACTAATAATGTTGAGATAAAAATATTACCACAGAACGGAAAGGAACGGAGAATTGCATCAAACCGGTCAAATCCTTGATGGTTCCAAAAAGAAAAGTTTTAAAAGATTTGGCATATGCAAAATATTTCATTTTACGTACCGCTAGTGATGCAGATCGGAATTTAATTTGCACTTTGAGCTGAATTTAATGGTATTTTATGATAGAGACCAAGCATAATGTTTCCAGCTCAAATTTTTGTTGAAATATATACCCAGAAATCATTTTTAATATTATATTTATTTTATTTTTTACATGGTTATTTCACCACATACACTTATGCGATAGATTTTAAATATATATATATACACACACACACATACGCGCATATATGTTTATATCAAAACAATTAAAAGAAAGATTCAATCAAGAAACAATGGCTGAGCGGTTTCACCTTTATATTCTTCAAAACTTATTAGATCAACTTATAAGTTAGTACAACTTATTCAATCAGTGTTTAATTGTAGAAGATTTATTTATTGTCAAAGAAAATTTTTATTAACTTGTTTTTAATTTGGCTTTAAATGTTTTAAAATAAAAATAACGTGACAGAATTCGAGTTTTCTGAGATAAGTAAACCGTTTATATTATTCAGCGAGTTAAAATCTCACTTATTACGAGTTATGCCGCTACATGTAGTTTAAGAATTGCATAAATTAAAAAAAATTATCGTAACTGTTGCTTTGGATGAGATTTTTGTTACATTTATTCTAAATTTTACTGATTATTACTTCCTTGTACGAAGTAAAGGAAGTATTGTGATCGCGAAAAATTTCGGTTTTCAGATTTCAACGGAAATATCCATTTTGACCATCCCTGAATCCATTTCGACTAATTTCGGCATGACGTCTGTACGTACGTATGTATCTCGCATAACTTAAAAACGATTAGCCTGCAGTCGACTGGTCCAAAATGTCCATAAAAGCCCACAATCCAACAAAAGTTGGATTTTGGACTTTTTCTTAACCGCAGTATTAAGCCCTCGTTGGGAGTTCAACGATTTATCAGAAGTGGTACTTATTTTCATTGGTTCCTGAGTTATAGCCAAATAAAATTTTAATTAATGAAATGTTTGGATCTTACAAGGAACAGTAAAATTACTTTTACAACAAATTCAGAATGATTTTAATTAATAATTATATATGAATATCGAAAATTTAATTTTTTTTTGTATTAATATTTCCACTAAATTAAACCACATGTTGTCTCTTGTATATCCGGTTGACTTTTGATCAGCAATTTTATACCTCAGATTTACTTTTTTTTATAAAATTATTAAATGAAACGACAATAGTATGTCTTCTTTAAGGTATTTGTACACTTCAATGTACAAAATATTAAAGGAAAACTAGTCGATCCTGTATAAGTTGTCTTTTTGTCCTAAAACGAGATGGAATCGAAATCGGTCCATCTAAGAATGCGGGTTTATGTTATTTTATCGTTTTACATATTAAACAGCGATCCTAATAAGCCTACTGTAATGTTTTACCGTAACCATTTAATGATATAGTTGTAAAATATACAGGCCTAAAGTAACGGTACCTGTATTTTAAAAACGTTTTGCAATTCTGATTATTTGTTAAAAATACAAAGTTATTATTCTCTTTTGTCAGTTTATACAAAACTAATGTTATCGTCAGTAATCGATATAAGCTCGTCTACTAAAAAATAGATCGATGTGATGGGAGAAGCCGACGATGAAATCAAGCGACCACATCGTTATGCCATCCCATTGTATTACAGTATCCTGTTTTTGTTGTTTTGTCAGTTGTATAATAAATAGCTTTTTACAAATTATCAATGAATAAGCCATCGAACACCTGATCGGTCAGGAATTTCAAGTGACGGATTTAAATTTAATCTTATGACCTTATCGATTAAAATAAATCGGTTTTATTATTGAGTTTTGACAAAAATATTGTTTTAATATTTTATCTTTTCTTTGCACACAGATTGTTTATCAGTACAATCCGGTCTGATATTTCTATAGCCTGTTGTTGGATATTGTTTGCTATTTATTTGCATGTTAATATGCGGTAACTCACTATTGTAATCTTTTTGTATAAGCTAATACGTTTATCTTCCTGCAACTATTTATTTTATTATACTAAAATTTATTATGAAGTTTGATATTCTTTTATCTTATATGATTTTCTTTTTTTATAGTTAATGAATAATATATAATGTTATTATATTTCCTTTTTATCGAGTCCAATGTCATGAATTTAGGTTTTACACTACTTTCCATTTGTAGTGTTACTTATTACACTAGGTAATTTTTCCGCAGTTATATCTGAAATAAGCCTTTTTCATCTCATAACTTACTGACTTAAGAAAAGTTGAAATTGCTTTTTAGCTAGAAATTCCTAGGAAACTTTAACGTGATTAATTTATTTTTATTTTTTGTTTGTTTTACTCTTAGTGTAAAATAAAATGGGACGCACACAACACACTTGATATTAGAAAAAGATAATAATAAATCGTTTATATTATGGACTGTAATACGTGAATTTATATAGCTATCGCAACCGATTTAAATAAAAATACTGTACTTCGTTTCTTCTTAGATTAAGGAAAGCTGTAAATAGTTAAATTCCAATTTCTTGTTTTGCTTTGTTTGTTTTAAATGAAATTTTTTTAATTAAATCATAAAATCTGTAGGAGTATAAAATTATGTGATCGTATTTCGTTAAACGAATATTCTACGCGTGTACAAAAATCTCTGGAAAGAAAGATAAATTTAAAATAAAAGCTAGGTGAAATTTACTCGATAAAATATTTGGATCTTCGAAATAGATCGTTTAATGATGTTCGTCACTTATACTCGGCTTAAACTGTAAAAGAAATTGTGAGTAAAAAAGAAATAAAAATTCTGGATGAGGAATAGATGGTGAAATGAGGCGGGTGGTTGCAGTATCGGACACGAGAAGAGAAGTAAATAAATTGATGTAGATCCTTTTCGTATAATGAACTTTCTAAATCCTTTATCTCTGTTCTTCACATACACTCACACTCTTCCTCGATCACTTTCTCTCTCTCTTGATATCTCTTTTTCTCCCTCGTCTACCCTTGTGCTTACTCTTTCCTTCTTTTATAGAGCTACCTTACCCGACCTGTAAAATACACTTAGGAAATACAAAGGGATCGGCCGTACATCTCGACTAAACCCTTTAAAGGACAGTTCAGAGGAATTTCTTTATTAAGACGCAATTCCACAGGAACAGTAAGATTTGAATACATTACATTGTAAACAACTTATGCCACTTTACATTAATAAATCAGTGAAATTTTGTTGTTAGAATGGATTAATGTAGAATGCATTTTGGTTGTTGTAGTTCCTATTCATCTTTATTATGTAGTAAGTTCTGTTATAATATTAATATAACGATATAGACGTTAGAATATTAGCGAAGTGAAATTAAATAATCTTCCAAACTTGCTTTCGATTTTTTTTTTACTTTGCACTAACATTTTTTACGGTAGTAAGTTTTTATAATCAAAATATTTGATATAAGGATCTTTTATTTAATTTGAGAAAATTTTTTTCCGATGTCTACTACGGAAATTTTCGGTCATTCTTTAGAATCAGACTAGTAAGAGTTTACATGTCTTATTTTAACTTAAAGAAGAAGAAGTTAGTTGTTAGATAGATTGTTGGATTGTTAGATGGAGCGCCCCGATCATAATATCAGCCATTCAATATATTCGGTCAATATAAGTGACTTTCCAGTAACTGCTATTCTAGCTTTGCAACTTAGAATAGTGATCCTTATTTTCAGCTAGCGGTATGTCAAAGGTTGACTGCTCAAAAAACTCTAGAGTTTTATATTATGTCCATTATCAATAACTTTTTCTGTTTTCATTTAAATTAGATATTTTTTCTTCAGTTCTGGAGAAAATGGATTATCTCATTTGAATGATAGGCTACATCGATTTTCTGATTCTTGTTCTACGTAATACGAATGAAAAATAAGGAAAGAAAAATGGCCGCTTTATAATAACCTCTAAGTTCTGTTAAAGCCCGGAAATCGGTCTTGTCTGAATTCAGGCCGATTTTACTTTAAACATACATGTAAGCCTGACTGCTGGATTGATGTAAAATAATTAAAGCTCTTCAAACAATCTTTTGTAGATTTTTGAACAATTTTTTTACAAATGACGTCTATAGTTTCGTGAAGTAAAATTTTCTTATAAAGTACGTTACTGAAATTAATGAACACACTTTAATGTATATGATTTCAAGAAGGCAGAACTGGTTTGTAATCGAACGACAACCGTCAATGAATGATATCAGTCATTTACTCATTATCGTCACTCATAGATATAGTTAGTGTCTTATGAAATAAACATCATTAAAAGTTGTACAGGAAAAAAATACTTGAAGAGTTGATTGAAAAGTCATGATGGAATTCACAAGTTTTGAATTTAAATAGCAGATCTATAATTAATTTAATTCTGTTATTTATCTATATTTCTATTATTAAATTTTAAAATTAAAATTTTTAATTCTAACTGTTAAAAAATGTAGTTTTAAATCTATAAAATTAAAAACTTTTAGTTCTATAAACTGTTGTGAATTATAATTTGGTCGTAAATATTTATTAGAAAAACGTTGATTAAAGGTAAACTATGATAAAATTTAGCATTTTAGATTTATAATTCACTTTGTTCTTCCTCGCAAATATCGTGAAATAAAGACCGGTCAGTTACTCTACGAATATTGACAAAACCCATGATTTCTCGTTATGAAAGAATACAGTTAATAATTCAACCGGGACTGAACATTCACACCTACTAACTGAAATTCAACAGGATAAAATTCTAAAGCATCAGTCTGCTATACTAGTAAGAGTTTTACGATGTCGCTAATCTCTCACCTCAAATTAAATTATTCCAGTAATTTCAAGAAATGTTATAATTTGAAGAAAGTCTTTTACTTTTTTTGTTTTTATCATATCGCTCTTTAACTATTTTACTGAATTTCTACATTTGCATGCATATTTATAGGTGATTATTTTAAACAATGTATTTTATATCTTTTGAAATTATTAATTTATTTATTACCTTGTAGGATTGCTTGTATATTCGCCCGTTAGCGTAAGTATACTCGATGTCTTTACTAATAATTCGGAATTTAATAAATTAAATATTTGTGCAATTTTTTCTTTTATTACGACTTGTGTTTTATTAAAAAATAATCTCTTTTTATAGCAGCATATTCTGAAGCGAAAGAGTTCGAAAGGGCTGTTTGATGGTGTAAAGTACTTTTTTTAAATCGGTTCGTTCGAATTTAGCTTAGGGGGAAAGAAGCTAAGATTGTAAAGAGTGAGTTTATTGAGCAGTTCTTTTTTGTTATTGTAGATAGAAAAAGAAGCGGTACAGAAAATATTTTTTAGCTTAATAATTTCGCTTTAACTTCCTCTTTGCATAGTTAAAAAAGAGGTTACTTATTATTGTAGTTTGAGAATCCCAATATCGAGGGATTTTACTTTTCCTTTTGTTTAAATCGAGGAGATAAGAGGTACGTTTTTAGTTCCTATTACTTTTCGTTGTCCATCCTTTCTTTACAGTTCTTTGGCTCGCGTTTACGTAAAAAAAAATCGTATTAAGTAACGTTATTTTAATCGAATTTACGTATTACTAAAAAAATTGTCTTATAGAAAAATAAATAAATGAAATATATTTTAGTAAAAGTGTTCTAAAATACTTTTTTTCCTATTTCTGGTCGTAAACATGAAACCGTTTTAAAAGTGATATTAAAACCTAATTTGTAGCCAACATGTTTTTAAAGAATTTTTAATCTCGTATCGAAATATTTCCCACTGATCGATATGAATTTTATAGATGACATTACAGACAGAATTTTATAACTAAATAATACTATACTTGTCTTTTACTGATTAGAATAACAGAAGCCGCGTTAAATCTGGAGAAGGACCTTAAAAATCTTTTCAGGCTTCGTCAGACTGTTTCATATTCTCTACTTAGTTTCAATTTTTCGCTACTCATTGTAGTTAATTACATCGATGAAGAAATAAAGAAGCCGGTACTTCGACCTCATCTGAAAATAATTGACGTGCGCTAATTTGCCTGAAAATAATTGACTAAATTGCACTGATAATTCTTGTATTAATTTTTTTGTGATGTTACGTTTTTATCACAGACATTCGATGCGTTTAACGTGTATATCGTGTAATCGATAACACTCAGTTTGCGCATTTTTAATGAAAATACTTATTGAAACATATTAGTACACGATTATAAGCTTTCGTTTGTGCGTCGTTACGATGTGAAATTGTCTAATGATGATGTAGTATTGATACTGATGAATAGAACTGGAAATTTATTGTATATTATAATTCCACTAGTTAAACAGATTGCAACGTACATATTAGGGAAGAATGATTATTATCATTATTAAAATAACAACAGAAATAGATAGTATGGATATCATAGCACTTAGACAGCCAAGTTGCTTTTGACTTTATTGTAGTTAGTAACATCAATGGATGAATACTAATAATAATTTTTGTTATATGGGTTATTATTATCACTGGATTTTCATTGTATGATCACTTGAAAACTCCTTTTTTCTGTATTTCCTGTTAGCATTTATTTTATTATGCAAGCTATTCACCGATTACAAATTGTATATTAAATTTGTTACTTTATTTGTTTTAACTTAAACTGACGTTACGTTTAATTATTAGTAATATTTTTAATCGCATTGAATAAATTATGAATAATTTTATTATTTAACTGTTCCACGGTAATGAAGGTAGGATAACTAACGGATAATAATGGTAAAGGAAATCAGAATCTCTGCTCTGGGGAACGTATATACAAACGATTTTCGTCGATTAGATAGAGATATGTTTATTCCGGAGTTAAATGTCATATCTAGTTGTAGTATTATATTCGCATACTGAGTGAACTCATACTCTGCGGTCACTCGATTTTCACCAGGCATTGAATAAATTATGAATAATTTTATTATTTAACTGTTCCACGGTAATGAAGGTAGGATAACTAACGGATAATAATGGTTAAGGAAATCAGAATCTCTGCTCTGGGGAACGTATATACAAACGATTTTCGTCGATTAGATAGAGATATGTTTATTCCGGAGTTAAATATCATATCTAGTTGTAGTATTATATTCGCATACTGAGTGACCTCATACTCTGCGGTCACTCGATTTTCACCAGGCCGGAATTATTCAGCGTTATGATTAGAATTTCCTTTTATTTCTCACACGCATCCGTCGACAATAATTTATTACTATCTTTAATTGTAAGGTTAGAATGACTAATAAATATTATCCTTCCTTGCGAACCGATTTTTACAATCCGTAAAATAATTAGTTACCCATCTTTTACGCTTAGCTACTGTTTTCATCGTGAGTTAACTAATTTGTTGCAGATTATCGGTATAAATCGAAGATTTTGATGGTTATCATTGTTTACTTTTGAATATTGATAACTTAAATTTTATATATTGCCGATTACTTTCGCCACTTTTCTTGCGATATTACTGCCGGTAATTTTCGTTAATGTATGTTCGTAAGTTTTTTCTTGAGAGATGAATTTTATTTTTACAGGTTATTTTCCTATTTACGCCCTGTTTGTCGAAATAAATATTGCATAATTATGATATATGTACTAGGGTGAAAAAGTTTAATTTGTCACATCCGTTTGCTAAAAAAGGGTATTTAGCAACCTTTTTAATCGCGTAAAAGATGAAACGTCCATTTCCGATTTAGAAAATAGTATAAAAACGAACTTATACAGTTTTGAAAGATGTAGTAAAATGTTTGATAGTATAATAAGCGATGGACAAAGTTTGACGGAATTAACAAAAATAAATTTATTTTCTGTTTACTTCGTTAACAGAATTTGTGTAATCCCTGGGTTGATTGTATTCTTAGACCTTCAGATTTCTCTTAGTTGCTGCTATTGTCTGCTATAAGATTAAGATAATTAAGAAAACAAAATACGTATTTTATCACTTACCACCGCTTATCGAAGGTTCTATTGTGTAGAATTTTTTGATCATGCGATATTTAACCGGACGGAGCTCGAAGCGAAATGTTATTTATGGAATACAAGGCATTATTACTCTTGAGAAGAAAGTATGGTCCCAGGAGTCAAAGTACCTCAAGATTTTACTTTTCTTTTACGATCATCTGTTAAAAATTGTGCTCGGTCGTTTACATTGAAAAATAAAATAAACGTTTCATTATCGATTAAAAAGTGTTTTCATTTACAAAGTGATTCATGATTTCGGCGTCTAACTGTTATGGCACATATCTTCTATATAGTAGTATTATAACTTCTAATTATGATTTGTTGCCAATATTAAAACTTGTGCAGAAAAAATTCACTGAACATATTTAAATTATTTGAGTAAAAAATATACTCGCTTATGTTAAGGTTCTAGAGATCTGTGTAATAATTTAATTTAAAGATTAAATGCTTTTTTGAATTTTTTTTATTTTTAAATCGTCAGCCTGCAGGTTTGTTTCACTCCGTTAATCTGAGAATTTATTATCCGAATTCTTTTTTAAACTATTAAAAATATATTTGTATTCATTCTAAGTATTTTAAAAATCTAACTGGCGAGCGATACGTTTTACGAAAATTATTAGCGATTGCCTTTTGATAATACACATAATTTAACAAGAAATAGACTTGTATGATTATTATCAGAGGCACTTGCATTGTATAAAAATTCTTTTTTACAATAATTTTTGAAGAAAAATAAACTTTAAGACAGTTAATGAAATTAGAACGAGTTTGAATGGTTGATTCGTATTTTTTTCTGCATTTCGGAAAGTTAATGGAGGTGGACTGAATAAATTACAGTAACTTAATAATTGTGAATGATGTTTCTATTTGATGGGATAGTTATTATACGAACAGTATTTAACATTCCCCTTTTGCTTCTGGCGTTATTAATATGAATACCGTGCATTCTCTTTTATGTTATACCGGGTTTACTGTGACAGTGTGTCTATATCTGAAATATTTATATGGGTGGAGTAAATTCTTCAAATATAAGCCAAACTAGTAGGCGCAAGGACGCACGCACCACAAATACTATATATGAGAGTATCCTTACACTATAATGGAAACAAAAAATCGAGTTTTGTAATTAACTGTATAGTTTCTTTTTTGAGTTTCTCTTTCACCTTAACATCTCAACTACTATTGGTATTCTCCTTACTCAGCAATAGATTATCACGATTGATAAAATATTCTGATATTTTATCAATTGTAGTATATATCTGTATTCAAACTTTTTTATGATTTATGATTAATAAATTAATTACGATTTACCATCTAAAAGTGTTCCATCAATGATTAACTTGTCTTTTTTTCATGTACTTTTTCTTTATATTCCTCGTTTTTAATATCTGATTTTTTCTTTTTGTTCGCAAGTACAAACATTCAAAAAAATGCTGGAAGAGACAGGTAGATGGGACGGTGATAGGAGGGGTAGATTTTCCAAACACTTATATGTCTTTTTGCACGCTTGTCTTTGCGCACCCACAGTCGCCACACACGCGTACATACATCTCTCGCACTCTCTCTCTCCCTTCTTCTCTTTCACCCTCTCTCCTCTGTATACTTACGCTTATCGTATGTGTTTGTGTGTGTTTTATACGATCCATGATCTTGCGTGTGTGCGCAGACCGGATGGCGGTCCAAAGTAAAGGAAGACGTGAGTGCCAACTCAAACTCGGCCCTCCCTCTACAGTTTCCCTCCTTACCCGCCTTCACAGCTTTACTCTCTCTTGTCGTAGTCAATAAATTTACAGCCATTCTCCTTTCCTTCTTCTTAGCACCCAGACTCTCCTATTCTTATCTTTCTCCCGCTAGCTTTTCTTTGCATTTTGACTGTATACGTACATATAAGTGCGAGTGCATGTACGTATCTCATGTTAGTGTACGTATATATCTACGTACACATACTCTATTCTTACATTCCCTCGGTTACGTTAACTTGACAAAGCTAATGCTTCTGTTTCAGAATTTATTTTTTTGCTATTCCATTAGGAATATTTTTACACATCCTACATACTAAGTAAATTCCATGTAATTTTAAATCGAGTAATTAATAATTTTATTTAACACTTCGGTTCCGTAACAATTTTTTTTTAGTAAAAGAATCTAAAAATTTGACTGTAGTTCGTAATTATTGAAATTTCGAATTATAATATTATAGAAAATTACTAATCTTACTTCTTATTTAACAGTTAATTCGTTTAATTATAGGATACCGCAAAACTCAAACGGCTTAAATAACTAGTGGGAAGATAAAAATTTATTTTAAATCCGGTATCGATTAAGGAACATCAGACAGAAAAATATCAAAATATTTAACGAATGTGGACATATCTCTAACGAAATTATTTTATTTAAAAATATTAACCCTTTCATGATGGGTTAATATTATTTTCTGAGCTTTGTGTGAGTTTTACACGACGGTTGAATTTCGTACACAATTATTACAATGAAATCTTTACTTCCTATATATTTTACGTCTCTTTCTGCTAATCGTGTAAATTTATTTCAGATTTATTTATTTATATTATTACTCTGATTATTTATTATCTTGTAATTGAAATAGCAATAATGACGCGATTACCGTGTCAGTTACTTTGATGTTAGGTAGGATAATCCTGGCATTTGTAGTCTGAAATGAACGTCTTGAATTAGCGCATTAATATTGTCATTTTACCGCTTGACTTAATTTGTACTAAGTAGTAACTGTCTCTCTGTTCAATCTCATCGATCACGATAGAACATTCTGACCTTATCTATCGTATGTTGTGTACCGGTAATGGACCTGATCCGATTTCATTAACGTTTCCTACTTCTCTTAGGATTTTCCTTACAAGCGACCGGGTGATGTTATTTACACAGTAAATCCGTATTGTGAGCTTTCTTCTTCCCGTCCCCACTTTCTTATAGTGCAGCTTAATATTTTTTTTTTTTTTGTTAACAACGCCAACCAACTCTATAATTTTGTAGTAGTGTAACGATGAAAGAGTTTCTCTCACGATAGACGTATTCGTTCCCCTCTTTGTACAAGACGCGCGTGGCATTTTTCCCGATACTACATTTCATAAACATTCGTTTATTTTCTGTGACCACGTTAAAAATCCTTGACCAAAATCTTTATTTTTTCTTTTTGATCTCGGTAAAATTAATACTTCATCTAAAATAAAATTGCGGTTTGGCATATTTTATTTTTGCCTAACCTTTCTTTAAAGCTATGACTTTGTACCAGTAATGTATATAGCCCGGAGATCATAATATTTTATTGAAGTAGAAGTAGATTGAAGAAAACTCTTGACTTGATCGCCCGTTGAAGATTACTCTAGAAGTAATAGAGCAATAAAAAAAGTCATAAAAAAATTAACTTTTTGTAAAACTACTTTAAAAGGGCTGCCCAGTTTAGAAGGAATTCAATTTCTTCCCTAACTACAGTTACAAACTAATTATTTGATACCATGGCTTTCCGTTTTTTAGTATCACCATCTTCCTTCCCGATGTCAAAGTCTCAAGACCGTTGGAGAGAATTGTACCTGTAATAATATGAAGTAATTGTCCCGCATGTTATCCAGACGATGAATCTACGATTCTTGCTATGAAATCATTGAAATTATTTTGTATTATATATCTAATTATATGTTTTACCTGAATTCAAATCACAACCCCCTTTACACAGGCGGGTAAAAAGAATCTATTTAACAGATTCTGAATAGTCTTTTAAATACGTATAATGTACGATACATGTTTCGATATACTAAAAATAAGAGTTTACTGTAGACTACATTCTATTCATCACAAATAGTACAGACTAAGTGTGTTTATAAAAAAGTATATTATTTCCCTTTTATTTTTAATAATTTTTTTAATTTTGTAATTAACCACTTTAGCTTGAAGCTTTTCAGCACATTTCTTGACACGCTTCTGTATTGCTTTTTTTGTCTGTCTTTAAGTTTCTCATCCGCATCCATAATGCGGACAATTAATTTCTCACGAGAATATATTTTTGTTTTGTAAACAATATTTGTCATCCATTCCCAGATGCGAAAATCTAAAAATTGTAGATCATGCGTTCTTTATGATCATGAATATGAACCTCCACCACCGATCCATATCTCAGAGAAATAACGATTTAAGTGAGTGGAATAGACACAAGAGAAGCGGGGAGGTGCGCCATCTTGATGGAAGAATACTTCCATCCTCTAGCGTCTCAGCGCTAGAGGAACATCTTCAAACAGCTGCGGCAATACTTCTTGAAGAAAGTGCAAGTAAATCTCAGCATTTAAGCGAGCAGGTAATATGAACGTTCCAAACGGCTGATTGTGAAGAAGCCCGTACCATACATTGATAATAAATGGATGTTGAAAATTGCCTTCAACCGTTTCATGAGGTTTTACTTCTACCTGTGTATGCCCATTGTGCAAGTTGTTGACGACATCTCGAGTGAAATTTGCTTCGTCGGTAAACAAAACATACTTGTACAGTTGTCGATTTATATTCCACCTGTTGCAGAACTCCAAGCGAATCGGCGTCTTTTGGTTGTAGATGTTGAACTGGCTGTTTAAAATAAGGATAAAACTTGTTTTAAGTTTCATCTAATCTTTCGAACGCAAAACTCCGATCCGCTTAGAAAGACGTCGCGTACTGACGTCTGGACTGCGCTGAACTTCATCGATATTAATTTCCACCATTATAATCGATAATAATTAAATTTAAATCTATAATAATTTCAATAATTATTTGGTACGAATACTGGTAGTGAACCTATTTTCAGAAGATTACGAAAAGTTGCGCTAATTGTTTTGGGATCTGAAATCCTGCGATTCTAAAAATGTGTTTTATATTCTATAGCAGCAGCTGTAGCATTACCATTACACATACCCAAATTGAATATCATATCGATGTATTCCTCTGTTTTAAATAAGTACGGCATTAATTAAATGGCAAACCCATCACGTTCAAACTAAAATTCACAGAAAAACTTCGCTAATGACAGTACAGTTCACGGAAACCCGATATACTTAATGTACCTTACATAATGATTTAAACACTAATACAGTATTGCGCATTGTTCATGAGCTGTTGTTATTTTATTGCCAACTTTGAAATAATTTTTTTAATTATTTACTGTATTTCTGTCATTAATAAAACAAGTAATTTTTATTTATTTCATTTTATTTTACAATTTTGTAATTAAAAAAAAAAAAATTTAACAGCAGTTTTTGACAGTACATTTTTTTTACAAATTTTTCCCATCACCAAAAAAGAGTTTGTTTTCTTTTTTATACATTAAATAAGTAATTTTCTGGCAAATGTAGTAATGTACTGTTTCTATATTTGAATTTTTCTAACTTTTCTTTGTTTTATTCAACTAACCCTACATCATTTTATTCAGAATTAAAATCTCTACATATTTTATTTAAAAAATTTATGTGTTTATCATATGTCAAACATAAAAAACAGGATTTTTTTACTCCAATTTTTTGGTCTTCACCCCAGATTTCTCAAAAACTACCTGCAAATACGGTTCTGGGACCAATTTTAATCGATTTTTCAGGTCAGAAATTATACGAAATCATTCTGTCCATTAATTGACGTCCTAAAAATTTGAGTACGACCTTATTTCACCGAGGTAGCTGAAATCCAAGCAAATGTTTATATATGAATTTTTTTCATTATTTCCACGAGTAGGATAGGTTATGGAAGTCCCGATAAATTCTGTATATTATATATAATAATAATAATAATAATAATAATTTTATTTTCCTTCCATAAATAATAATTTACACATTTTTCTTTATAACTGATAAACCCATTCGGATTGCACTAATCTCTAATAACTTATAGTTGGTGGTAATAAAAAGAACACTCGAACGAGGGACTTGAAATCTGGAAACTTGAATACGGTTAACTGCTTTTTACCATAATAAAAATTCGTTTTATTAAATTATGTGTTGCGCCATATTTTATCATTATAAACCATTGAAAACTGTACAGGTTAGAACGGCAGTTCTGAATTTATTTCAGTAATGTGGAAAAAATAAACGATATACTTGCCAATGCATAACTTTTACGTCAAATCGTTTACACTTTGTAGCATTTACACATAGGCAGGAGTTATCATTTGATCAGGATTCTCCTTTTAATTATTCTACAGTTTTAAACCCGTTTTAATATTAAAATGTGAATTTAGATAAATAATAATAATAATAATAACAATAATTTATTTGCATAAGTCATTATCAATTTATATAGTAATTTGCTTTTATTCATTTGTTAGCTTTATACTAAATTTCAACTTTAAATTAGCTTTCTACCTTGTTATTCACTTGATTGACGTTTCATTTGCAATATATTTGATAAAATGTTTTTACTTACGTAAACAACCTTTTGGAAGTTGCTCTGGACTACGGTATGTAAACTAAGCGACTAAAATACCCGAAATTTTTGTTTTTTCTTCTCATATCTTTTGTTACTGAGAGATTTTTTTCGGTTTTTAAAATTTATTTTTTTTATCGTCCCTTTTTGAAACTGTAGCTAAACCGAAATATTATTTTATCGACGAAATGTGTTTTTAATATGTCAACTGCCGTTACTTTAAAATGGTAGCCATTCTCAAGAACAACAAACACCCGTGTCATGGGTACTAAGGAAATTAAGGATTGATGTATATTCCCAGTGACTTATTCACCGAACCGAATATACTGTTCCGCATCGGCATGCCGAGTCCACTGGGAGTGCAGGTGATATTTTCTGTCTTACAAGAAATTAAATCTTTGTTTATCGCCGGAACTGGCAGTTAAGTAAACATCATTACTATCGGATAAACTAATTCTTACCGAATGAATTTGTATCACAGCTGCTTAACATGAGTTACATCCGTGAGAAAAGCAAAAATTAACGTTTCCCTTTCTGTTATAAAAGATGCGTTTTATACACTACTACAACTGAATAAGGAAATATCTTCTTAATAGGTAGGTATTAAATGTTAAACTTAATATGAAAGGGAATATTAAAAAAAGAAGTTTATCAGATTCCTATGTAATGAAACGAAGTAATATATAATATAAATATAGACGAAAATATCTTAATGAAATTTGGAAGTAATATTTGCTGAAGATCCAAAAAGTTGAACTATTGTACTTTTTTCACTTCTTATTGCTATGTTTTCATAGTAATTCTGCGCTGACCTTGCTAGTTCAATGTTAGCGTCTCTGCCTCGCTTCCAGATGGTTTTTGGGTTCGAATCCTAATCGGGCTTAGCACTTATTATAAGCTGATCATTCAGATTTAATCCATAAAGTGAATGTAAATCTATCATAAATTTAGTATCTATCGCAAAGTGTGTTGTTGCTTCGAGACGAATGAATGGAAAAATGATACCTGTCCGGTTCCAAATATCCTCCTTAAACTTATTTACTATTATTATCCCTCGAGTTATTAACCTCACCTTGTTATTATTTTATTCTGTATTAGGTCTTAGTTATTCGATGTTTTTGGCTATCTACACATTTTTAATTTCTTTGAGTGTTGACCCGAATATTTATTTCACTCACTTCTTCCGTTTTGGTTATTTTTCGGTACATCCGCATTTCAAATACAACTTTTTAATCTCATATTTTTCTTGAATGCCTCTGCTTCTATACAACGGATTGAAAAAGTGATAACCAAATTGTAGTCAAAAATTAATTTTCTACTGGAAAGCATTGTCAGCTTAACAAAATTCATTCCACCGTGTTTTTCTAGTGGTGAATTCGTCTTCGCAAATCAACTGATTTCTAAGTCGGGAGTTCTAAGGTTTAAATCCTAGTAAAGGCAGTTACTTTTATACGGATTTGAATACTTGATCGTGGGTACCGGTATTCTTTGATGGCTGGGTTTCAATTAACCACAGATCTCAGGAATGGTCGATCTGAGATGTACAAGACTATATACACTTCATTTACATTCATACATACATCCTCATTCATCCTCTGAAGTAATACCTTACGGATGTTCCGGAAGCTAAACAGAAAAAGAAAGAAAGAAAGTTTAACAAAATTCACGATTCGCGTACAAGAGACTGATATATGATGTTGATCTTCCATTAAAATAAAAAATATTTTATATATTAACGCTTTGATTTTGTCAAAGACTATTAAATCTTTTTTATCCATTTTTCTTTTAATTTATTATGAAAGAGACGAATAGCATTGTTTTTATTTCGTATTTTTCTATCGCATCATTTCTTTTTTTTAAATTTAATACTCCCTCATAATGGCTAATCGAAAAGCTGAATAAGGGGACGATAGGATTTTGTTTTAAAGATGAAGGTCATTGATCCTGAATCTTAATATCGGTGAGCTTTATCGATCGCGTAAATAAATTTAATTTTGTATTATTTTTCCTTTTTTTGGAAATGATTGCCAGGATTTCAAAACCTTTAATCTGTAGTATCGCCTATCCTGTAAAGTCCCTAAAAGTTAGATAAGATTGAATTTAATCAGTCGTGTACGTTATGTTATAATTATTATCATTATTATTGTTTCTTTTACTTACTCTTTCCTATTACTTTCTAAAAGAGTTTCCTCTACGAATAAACCACAAAAAAGTTGACAAATATTGTTTACCGGAATATTTCAACTGATTGAATGTTAGCTTACAACTGTTGAAACATAAATAAATATTGCGTACAGCAGCTTTAAAAATAAATACCCTTCTACACAAAATAGGTAACTGCCTGAGAAATAAATTTATTTTTTAATTACTATTGTTTAGATACTACCTAAAATTAACGTAGAATTTCTCTTTAATTCTAACAGTTTGACATTTTTAGTCGTATTTTTAGATTTTTACTGCCTTACACATATAACAGTAAATTCTTCCCCTTTTCTCAGAAATAAAAAAAATTAATCTTCCTCCTTTGTCTAGAATAAAATTTTCTAATAAATTAATTTAAAATTCTCTTCTCGTATTAAGTTTGGGAAAGTGATTTTTGCAAGTAATCTGTTAACGTAACTTTTTTTTAAAGAAATCAATAATTTGTTATTGAAGTTAAAAATTATAATATTTTTTAGAATCTTTTATCAAAGTTTTTTTTATTCATAACTGCACTAGTAACTCGTAAATTATAATGAATTATTGTTAATGTGATGTTTTATTACGTTTTTAATATTTTAAAACATATGTTCGGTCTTTATTGCTTTCATTTATTAAACTTTTAGAAAAGTAAACCTATATGTATAAATTTTTTTTGTAACTTTGCGATTCGTTACTGTTTCTTAAGTTAAAAATGTTAATTATTGCAGTAAATTAGTTTTGTAGATAAGTTATACTTGGTACATTAATTTCTAATAAAGGTCTGATTTGACATATATTTGAATTTATGAACATGAGGGCTTACGTAGTCCAGCATATTAATTTTTCCTCGTTCAAGCCCGCTTTATTCTTTGTTACGTATATTATTTAAAGTTTGCATTTCTTTCTCTCAGAAACATTTTCATGAAATCGATGGTAACCGCTGTAGTATCTTGTTTTTCTTTTTTTTATTAAAAAAAAAAAGCCGTGTTGTGTTTGTAAGAAGATTATTATAAAGTAGTAGTGCTTTATATCAAATGCTGCTATCTTTATTCAGTGAACTTTATTGAAAAAAAATTGGAACTGTTTTTTCATTTTGTTCTCAATCCACTTACACTTTCCTATTTTGAATGTTTTGAAGTATAAAATTTGTTTATAGCTAATCATTTTATGTATTATCAGAATTAAAAGTTAATTCTTAGTAAAGTTTTCTCCTTTCAAAAGTAAATTTAAAAATTTAAAAGAACCCAAAACTAATAAGCATGGACTAACTTGCTTCCTTTCCGATAAGTTTGGAGTAAGTTTCCGTAAGTTTTCCGTTAAGTTTGAATTATTTTATTTTTTCCAGTTTTCACTTAATGTAAGCAGTGGACGATACAAGGCACTGTTATCAATCAATTTTACGTATAAAATTGATTTTTACGTATCAATTGTACGTATTTTGGCTTTTACGAAATTTTAGGACAATAGGTAAGACAAGTATAAAGTTCATTCACTGCAAATACCTTTGCTGCCCACAAATAAAACTACCCTAACAATTGATGAATGGAATTAATACATCATCTTTTTCACGTATAGTCTTACAGTAACATACCGAACAATTTCTGGTTTTCGTGTACAGTTATTAACTTCTGACGTCACCTTAATCGTGTCGAATTCGCATAACTCCTCTCTCGTATCACTCTCGCAGAAATCACTCTTCGCAGAATGACATAACATCTCGCTTAGACTAATTGTCTCAACTGGTCTTCCCGGGATATTTATACTCCTAACTTCTTTACCTGCAGGACCAGACCCCAGTTGCTGCGTGAGAACGATCGACCGAGCCCTTTCATTCCCATGTATTCCTACCGGTAACATCTCTTTAGGTGTGTTAGTGGCAGTATTACAAAGGACGATTGTTAAACGGACCTGTTATCTTTACTAAAAGGGTTTCTTTTAGCCCCTTTTTGGATTCCTCCCGTTATTGTATTTTCTACTACTTTCCTCTTAATTGGCAGGAATCCGTTACTCAGGTCTGTTATACCGGTCTTGTTACAATATTAGTCCCAAAAAGAGCCAAAATGATTCTCGTGACTATTAAAAACGAACTATTAATCTTTTTATTTCAACTTCCTAATCAGAAAACCGTAAAATTTGCTGGTGATTTCTATTTAAGCATCTTTTAAATACGGTCAGAAAAAGCTCCAATATGTGTCCATGTTATTTAGACGTTCACAATACCAGATATAACGTGCAAAACAATATTTGTTTTTTTCAATTGAGTGGCCATTTTTAAATGATTCTATAAAATATCTGTTAATTGGTTTGCGTTCTCTTTTTATTAGTCGTAATTTTTCAGAATAAAATGTTATAAATTACCATTCGCCGTTTAATCTTTAATCTTCAGCCTGACAGTTCATGTTCCGTTCATGATCAGTCATCTATTCACTGCCAAACAGTATAATATTTAATATTTTCCTGTTAGCTTTTCCTATTAGTTTATAAGTTTAATATTTTCCTGTTAGCTTTTCGTGTTAGTTTATAAGTTGTTGACAGGAAAATAAAAATGACAATCTATATCATTTCGTAGAATCACGTATAAACATATCGTAGGCTGAAGTCTTTGAATGTTGAAATCTTTGTCAAAAAATTTCAGCATTCTTAAACACAAACAACAAGACGAGGAAAAGTTAATAAGTTCAGTAAAGGATTAAAAATTACAACTTGTGAGATAATAGTAAAAGTGACCGACAAGAAATATAAAGGGAAATGAATTTCAGACTGGGAACTACTAATACTACTCTAGAACTTATGTTTATTTTTGAAACGGTGGGGTTTTTATTATGTAACTTAAAAATATTTAAATACTTATTTTCCTCAGTTCTCAATGTAGGTCCTAATAACGTTTCAGATTTATAGAAATTGCGCCCTAGCGACTGAAATCTTTATTTGCTTGTCCTAGGAACGTTGAAGTTTAGGCTTGTTGCACGTCTAATAACTGTAATTATTATTATTATATTTTTTTTACTTATGAAAAGCTTTATGTTGTATTTAAATTTAGTTTGATTTCTTGTACTGTACTTTGTTCATTTTTACTTGTGAGGTTAGATAACAATTTATTAGATTAATTGAATCCACGTAATTTCTTTCCGTACTCGCATAGCGTATAAAATATAATGGTTTTTGATACCGTTAGTTGTGAGGTGATGGGGCAACAGTTTTAAATAAAATAATTTAACTGTCATTTATTTACTTTTTAACTTCATATTGTAATCACAGTTTTATAACACGTCAATTGTATTATCATTTTTGTAAAAGTTTGGTTTCATAGTGTATTTGGTTTACAAATAAACGGCATCTGACTGAAATGAAGAGTAAAATGTTTTCTTGAAACTTTAAGATAAAACTTAGTGTAGATATTTGTATTTTATTGTACACCGTGCATTAATCTTGTTTATATGGTTTTGCCCTGTGAAACAAATGAAAAAGCGACGTATTTGTTGCCGTTGAATTTTGAAAGAGTTTGAAGAATGAAGGTTGTCGGTCGGCAGATTTGATATTACGGAGTATAATTTTGAGCAAGAGAAACTTCTGATGTTAATAAATCCAGCTTCTCGTGTATTGTTTTGCAGAAAACTTACAAAACTTTTAACTGGGTATGGGAATTGCGAAGTTTAAAATTGGACGTCGGTTTGTTTTTACTTGTTGAGCCGCTTAGTTTGCTTCGGATATCTTTATATGTTTATCATTTTATTTTATTTTTAAATTGTTTTTAATGCTGGTTATCTTATAGATTAAATTTTACTTTTAACAACTTTTTATTTAGTTGATTTTTTTCTGTTTTTTACAAACAAGTTTTATTTATTATATCTTAATGCGTAAACGACTTATGAACGTATCTTACAACACCTTCAAAAGTATAATTTTATTTCAGTGACAATAATAATGCCGATGAAAATAACTACGTATCATAATTTTGTGGCATGCAATTTTTATTTACTGAAGTTAGTCGTAGTTATCGGCAAAGTTGGTCCATTATCGTATTCCCTAATATCTTTTCTTTATGCAGATTGAAATTTAAAGAAATTATCTGATGTGCAGAAAAAACACTTTGACAGTATTCAAATTAAATTCTACTTTGCATAGATTCACATAACGTTGCAAAAAATAATATTTTTGAACAAATGCATGATTCTTCGTTATAATTTTAACGTTTATCGTTAATTCGGCAGTTGCCGATACAGGTTCTCCGCAAAGAAATATTTTAGAAACGTTCTCATAATAAAAATAAGACATCGATCTAAAAAGGATATTTTTTAAATTAAAATCGTCTAAAAACTCTTTTAGATTTATCTCGAATGTGTAAACACTTAGAAAACGATAAACAAAATTTTTTCGTATAAATTAAATTTCTTAAAAGAATTTTAATGATGTAATAATATCATTTTCTGTCGCTTAATTTAGAACTAGAAAATTACTGAGGAATGGCGATCTAGAGGGGACTCGCAAAAATGGTAACAAGCGTCTAAACAGCAGTAATATTGTAATAAAGTTTAAAGATCTGATGTGGACACTACATGATTTCCGTATATGCCTATTAAATTGCATATACATATTTTTTTTTAAATGAAAAGTACATAAAATTTTATTCGTTCAATTATAACTTCTGATATTTTTTCATATCTTTCTTTATTGTTATTGTTTAATTATTATTTATCGTAACTTTTTTCAATCAGAGGTTAATAATTATTTATAAATCAATATATTTAAGTTAAAAAAAAGTTAAAAAAAGGACATGAAGTCGTATTCGAACCGATGTGCCTTCCCCTTGTAAGATCTAAATATTTCATTAATTAAAATTTTATTTGGCTCTAGCTCTGGAGCCAATGAAAATAAGTATACTACGTATGTTATATCGTTGAAAAGCTGTCAATGAGGGCTTACTACTGCAATTAAGAAAAAGTCCAAAATCCAGATTTTTTTGGATTTTGGGCTTTTTTAGACACTTGGGTGCACAACTAGATGTTGCAATAGTCTTAAAACCAAAATTTCAACATTCTACTGCCAATCGTTTTTAAGTTATACGAGATACGTACGTACAGATGTCACGCCGAAATTAGTCAAAATGGATTCAGGGATGGTTAAACCGGATATTTCCGTTGAAATCTGAAAACCGAAATTTTTCGCGATCACAATACTTCCTTTACTTCGTACAAGGAAGTAAAAACTAAAAATGTAAAGTAGAAATTACGAAATCAGAAAATAAGATAAAGTTCTATTATTTAATACACGCGTATGAAGGATTCAAGGATATGAGGAAAGTCGTTGTAATTTGAAGTAGTATGTGTTAGGCGCTAGACGTCAAAAATAATAAAATGTGTTCAAATGTGAGATTCTTTGGGGATAGCAAGTTATTACCGACTGGAAGAGCTAATAAGGAAAGACTCGGAGTGTGGTCTTCTATCATCTGAGCGTTAGACGGAAGAAACAACAGAATACACATCCAATTGTAGGGGAAACAGCACCACAACACTAAAAAGATAATGAAGTAAAGGGTCACGTTACGGTTGGTAGTACAGCAGATAAGAGTTTTCAGAGAAAATGTTATCTTTGTTATATGATTTTAATGAAATTCAGATTGAAGTAGGAAATTTGAAGCGGTTCGGATCCAAAAGAGAAGCTGTTAAAGGCAGTGTGTGGAAAATGTTGTAGTAAACGGTGTGGGACGATTAGTTGTGAACTGTAAAAAGATACCTGAATATAATCAATCAAAAGGGAAATAAATCTAAATCAACAGCACACAGAATACGATAAGCGCAATAAGGCTACTGGTGATATTGTGTCGCATTAATGGAGGAGTGGTTAGCTGGTTTAAATGCAACATGAAGAAGGAAAATCGGAAAGTGATTGTTTTCTTTGACAATGCCACGTATCACCCAAACATAACTCTATCTAGTGTGAAACTGATTTGGTTCCCTCCAAATGCTACTAGTGCATTGAAAGCAACGGAAATGGCTGTTATTTACATATTCAAATCGTACTTCAGGCGATATGTGATGCAATGCCTGATCATGAACATTAAAGAATCCGAAAATTCGTACTCTTTGAAACCTGTGTTCGCACTAGACGCTGTTAACTGGATTGGCTTAACAGTAAATAGAACTAAAACAGATACTGTAGGCAAATTCTTTGTGAGAGAAGTTTTTATTTTCGACAGTAAGATTGTACAGATAACTTAAATGAAGCAATGAAACTCTAATGGCAATATTCAACTTTTGTCAAGTTAAACACATTTCATGCGATATAAAAAGCTTCATTTGAAGTGATGACTGTTTTGCTACTTATTCCACTTCGAATCAACTACTGCCCTTCTAGCAGAAAGAAATGCTGAAAAAGAAGAGGGAAAGGAGGAGGTAAAGGAGGAAGAAGAAGCCGCTGAACAGAGGAAAACAACTCAGATCCGCACAGATGACGGGTTTTCTTCAAAGTGTAAATGACATAATTCAGTTCGCAGTTGAATCAAGCTCATCTCATATTCTTGGAAAGTTATATTTGGCTAAGGACCGAATTGAAAAATATTTGTACAAGAAAAAGTGGAAACAAGTTCCTTTTCAAACCTTTCGAAGAAGGCTTAATTGGCCTAGATTTTTAATTTTTAAGTGTCTAAAGATGTACGGTAGTGTAGTTTAATGTAGTATAAGTTAGTGAATGAAATCTAACCAAGAGTTTGTCAAGAGTTCTAACGTTCAAATCCTAGTAAATGTAGTATTTACTTTTATTCAGATTTGCACACTAGATCGTGGATACCGGTGTTCTTTGGTGGTTGGGTTTCAATTAATAACATATCTCAGGAATAGTCGACCTCTTTCTTTTTCCTGTTTAGCCTCGGGTAATTATCTTTCAGATAATACTTCAGAGGATGATGATATATATGAGTGTAAACTATATGAGTGTAGTCTTGTACAGTCTCAGTTCGACCATTCCTGGGATGTGTGGTTAATTGAAACCCAACCACCAAAGAACACCGGTATCCACGATCTAGTATTCGAATCCGTGTAAAAATAACTGCCTTTACTAGAATGTGAATGCTTTAACTCTCGACTTCCAAATCAGCTGATTTGGGAAGACGCGTTCACCACTAGACCAACCCAATGGGTTAGGAATAGTCGACCTGAGACTGTACAAAACTACACGTCATTTACAATCATAGATATCATCCTCATTCATGCTCTGAAGTAATACCTTACGGTGGTTCTGGAGGCTAAACTGAAATAAAAGGTTAGTGAAATCTAGTGTTCAAGAGTAATAAATAATTGCGATTGGTAAATGAATTGTAGGATTTACAACATGCATCAGTATAAATGAAATCTGAGACTGTACATTCCTGAACAAAGTACTTAAAATTAGTATAATTTTTTTCAGAATTATAGTAAAGTAATCTCAGTATGCAGTTTTGTATAATGCGGAAAATTGACCAGTTTGGAAAAATAGTTCGGTCCCTAGCGATTCGGCTTTGAAAAGGTTTTACGGTATGTTTTATTATTTATCGGGTGTACTTCAATCTAGCAACCTGGCTGCGCCGCTATAGATTCTCATTGGCTGACACCTTTAGGACTCATAAACCTGTAACATATAACAAAATATAATACCGTACATTGTAAGGTGTAAAAACATAACGGTAGGTTTCGGTCACAGAACTAAATACAATAATTATTGTTCTGAATGATATTTAATTTTTTCCGATAAAAACCAATTTATAACGTATGATGAAATACACAATAATATTCAAAAGTTGACATAAATATCTCTTAAAAAATAGACTAAAAGTAAAAGAAAAAATGAAATAAAAAAAATAAAATTTCAAAAAATAAAACAATAAAAATTTTGTGTATATTACACTTGAGGGGATGGTAATCTATTATTTAATAAAGGAAAATTTCCAAACGCTATTAAAAAGATCAATAATATAACAAGTATTAAAACAAGTATTTAAAAATTAAAAGTAATAAAAATGTGTTTAAAAATCAATAATCAACAAGTATTAAGGGAAGTATTTAAAAAATCAATTAATTCAAATTAAAAAAAAAATCTTTCCTTGAAGTGAAGTGTAATTTTATTTATAGAATTTTCTAAAAAAATAATTGATGATTTTCTATGCGACTACCGTACTTAATTATGGTAATTTTGTCTAGATAATGATTTAAAACACGCATTTCGATAAAATTATAAAAATTTCAATAACGAATAATTTAATGCACTGTCAATATAGCATGTAGCAAGCAAAACGAGTTTAAATTGAACTGTCACTCAACTGGTGGGAGAACGCAGAGTTTATTCTAAATTTATATAGCAGACACGATATCTGATGAGCTGTCAAATGAGTTTACAAACTTCATAATACATAACAAGTATTATTGTTTAACTTATTGTCTACTTTATCGGGTGACAGAGTAAACTGATTACAATATGACATTTTAATTTTTTTTTTAAGAACTTTAATGCCCTTTTCTCAATGTTACAGTAAAGGATCAATAAAAAAATCATTAGGTTTCTTTTATGACTAATTTTATTTCACAATCATCATAAACTAAAGAAAGCTAATACAACTTTACAGTCTAAATAAAGGAAAGTAAACAAGTACAACAGTATAAGAGCACATCCTAAATTTTTAACTAATAAACGGAGAAAAAACTGAAGCCTGTAAAATTCAGTAACATCTCTAAATTTTATTGTTTAATTTACCGAATTTAATTGCTGGAAAAAATTTACCAATTCTATAAAAAAAAGAATAAATAAATAAAGTTGTAGATGATTTGCAGATATGGTGTAGCACAATCAGTGTAGGTGAAACAATCGGTGTTGGTAAAACGTTTTACCAGTTTTTTTCTTTGACTCAGAATTTCCAGTGTAAATTCCTATGGTGCTATAGTAAAAAAAAGTGCTGTTACGGAACCCAAAATATGGTTGGTATCTTATCGGATCGCGAAGTGACGTTAATTAATCACAACGAAAACTGTTGAAACGTTCCCCAAAACTATGAACAATCTGAAGCGAACACTTTATAACCACCGATTGATCCAACCCAGTAATTCAGTGGATATCAAAGATTACAGGAATGCAGTAGCAAAGATGAATCAGTTTACGACTCCAAAAATATCTTATTATTTTATGAGTACATTCGGGATGTAACGTAAAAATGGAGATAAAGATCGTGTTAATATAAGAAAAAATACTTCTTGAACATCTGTTTACAAAAACTGAAGCTCATGATTGTCTAGGAGAACATCTGCATAAAATTTATTTTTCTCTAAAATATACCTAATATGTAATCAAGAAGACGCTGCTATGAATTCGAAACAGTATATGAAAGTAGAAAATTATGAGAATATGTCTGATCGACCGGTTTTATGAGCACTGACTGTGCATTTAATGTAAGAATATTAAATAAATGAATAAATAATTAAATAATATATGATAATTAAACCAAAAAAAAATCTCTTTCAACACGCCGGAAGGCGGAGGTAGGTTTCACCGGTGCTAAGTAGGGGATAAAACAGATGTTCACCTTACAGTTAAAATAAACTTAAAATTTATTCAATACAACAATGGTTGCATGTAAAAAAACGTTCCACGTCTTCTTACAAAAAAGACTGTAAAAGAAGCCCCATCTTCTTACAATTCCAGCAATATTTTGGCCATCTCTTACCGTAAGGGTTGGTCATACCAAAAATTGTTTCAGACAAAGGTTTTAGGTAATATTTTGAGGACTAACGACCATTTTAAACCGATTCGATCCTGTGCGTATTAAGGGAGGTATGATTTTTTTTGTTGTTTTCAAAACCCCATTTTTTGAACTCCGTGGGCCAGTGGTTGGTGATATCAAAAAAATTACTTAGATAGGTTTTAGTTCCTTATCCAAGGAATAGTAGGAACTTTTAAAGGAATTCGATATTTCATTTAATAGGAAAGTTATAGTGATATTCCGTTTTTTTTTAAAAAAGCCATCTCATTTCCACCCCCATGGTCCAATTTTTCCCATTAACCAACTCGATCGAGATTTTGGGTTGTTATATTTTATGTATCCGAAAAATGTCGACATATCTTCGCGTTTCACATCCCCCAGACCCCAAAACCACCGTCAGTTCAAAAGTTTATATATATTTCTCTTACTTGTTATGTGGACATGATAACTGCCGTAATTTTCCGCCAATCACTTTCAAATTTATACATAATTGGCGGAAAATTACGGCAGTTATCATGTCCACATAACAAGTAAGAGAAATATATATAAACTTTTGAACTGACGGTGGTTTTGGGGTCTGGGGGATGTGAAACGCGAAGATATGTCGACATTTTACGGAAGTCGAATCATGGTGCCCAAGCTAACTATTGTTAGCTTTCTTACGAAATTCTCCTAAAAAAAAAAAAAAAAAAAAAAAATAGCAGCAGTAATCTATAGTATAAGATTGTGTGTAGCATAAAATGTAGTCAGGATGTTACTACCTCGGTACTGACAACAATCATGCAGTACAAAATTATTATGTTGTTAATAATTCAGAAAAACAATCCGATATGTAAACGCTTTGCTTATTTTTTTAATTTAATTTTTTATTTTGGGTAAAGTATAAATTTTATTCAGTTTAATAATAGATAAATAAAGATCATATTTTACAATCTTTATGGTAAAATTAATCTCAATATTGTTTTTTTCCAGGATCGAAAATTCTGTTCTATTAAACATTTTGTAAAGCACTAAAAATACTAAATACACATACTGAATATCGAAAATGATCATTCTTTCTCAGTTGTAAAGCTGATAAGGCAGGCCGATAAAGAATTGGTCATTTACTGACAATATTTATTCCATTATTATCGATTATTTTTCAAATATTTGTAAACGGAAGGTGATGATTACCTTTAAAACACTACAGAGAATAACTACCGTTCTGTTGCAACATAAAAACGAACAATTGATTATTATTACTGTGATTATTATCAGATGAAAAAACGAGATTATAAAATTATTGAAATTCATAAAATTAAGGTGAAATATTACCATTGAAAAAGATGACTTTTTTGGTTTTATTTTAAATTGAACCTGAATTAAAACTAAAATACAGTGCGCTCGCTGCCATCACGCAGATTATTTCTTCATGCAACTAATCTTTTCATAAATTTATCTATTTGATCACGGGTTACACCGAATTATGATGCAAAAAAAATTGAACAAAGGTTATCCGTGATTAATCATTTCTATTTGAAGATGATTTTTAGTAGAAATTAAAAATTTAACATTTTCACTGTTTCTAAATACGAGGGCAGTCCAGAAAGTAACTTCCGTTTATGCCTATCGTGGAGATGGGTGAGGATAGAGCCGCCATCTTGGCGTCAAAACGTTTTCTACATTCAGTTCGCATCAAGCTGTTGTAACTTGTGGACTGTGATATTTCTGCTTTGTTCGTTGTGAATTATTGAAATGTGCGCTTCATAGAAAATCCCGTGAGTTGTGAGTTGCGTTCAGTAATTAGGTTTTTACTGGCAAAAAACCTCAAACCAATTGAAATTCATCGGCAACTTTGTGAGGTGTACGGAGGTGGAATAATGAGTGATGGTGGAGTGAGACAGTGGTGGATTCAGTTTAAAAATGGCCGCACCAATGTTAATGATGAGGACCGCAGTGGTCGGCCTAGCCTTGCGATTCATGAACTTACATGAAAATCAACGATAAAATTCGTGAAAATCGCCTCATTAATGTTACGGAACTCTCGCTTCGTTTCCCCGCTATTTCACGAAGTTTACTGCATGAAATTGTATCGGGGAAGCTTGGTTATCACAAGTTAGGTGCCAAAAATCTAAGGCGGCAGATTTCTACAGAGAAGGAATTGAAAAACTTGTGCATCGTTGTGAAAAGTGTCTCAATCTAAACGAAAACTATGTGGAAAAGTAGTTTAAGATTGTCCCTTTCAAATGTATATAATAAAATTTACTTTTTTTATTTGTTGATTATTATTTTAAAACGTAAGTTGCTTTCTGGACAGTCCTCGTGTCTCTTACGGTGACAGCGTATGAAGACTTTTTTAATTAACTTGCTATGGTTATATGTCTTAAAACAATTAAAAATATTGTTTAGTGAAAAATGTACAAATTCGATCGAAGCAATTCTTCTAAATTTTCTGCTTCTCGTATAAATCTATTAAAAAAAAAAACTACAGGCTCACCATCTCGCTGTCTCTAGCCATAGTCATATTACCGTAGACATATTTTTTCTAAATCAAGCTTAAAGAACAGGAGTATTTGATACTCGAGATCCTAGAAAGAAATATGAAAAAAAAAGTATTTTTTTAAATAGGTTTTTAAATTTAACATTATCTGCACACCTGTCAGTGAAAGGAAAACTTACAGAAGTTTTTACTAGTGATCAGCAGTTTCCACCACTTTAAATATTCGATAAACAGAGAAAAAAGTATATTTTAAACAGTAAAAAGTTGTTCACTTTTTGTTGCACTTTTTACATTTTCATTTGTTTTTTTATAACGGTATATGCAGTTGAAGCTAAATCGTTTTTTTTTTTGCTTTCTATATCACAAACCAGAATTTTTAACTAGTTTCGTTTTGAATAAAATTATCTATTTCCTTACACTCGTATAAACTATTTTGTGATGTTCAGTTTTTTAGTTCTACAGGTTACATTTCTAACAATATAATATTTTTTATTACCATCCCAAAAAACATCCGCAAAAGATTTTTAACAAGAAAGATAAAATTCATAAAAGTCAGACCTTAGCAAGGATTGAATCCGAGATCAGCTAATTTAGAAGACAATATTTATTAAAACATTACATCAACTTTGTTAATTTTTTTATTTCAGGATATTTTTATTGGTACATCTTTGTCAATAGGTATTTTCTTGTTATTTCTAATACCTCTTATATAACTGAGTAAATTCTGATTGAGAAAAATAATCGACTGAAAAAAATTCAAATAAGTCAGTTACCTTCATTCGATAAAACAAGAAAAACTGACATTTTGAATTTAGAACTCCTTGACGGAAAATACACAGGTCAACAATGGAAAATTTTTTTGAAAACTATTAACTGATTCTTATAGATTTTTGTGTGCTGGTTTCAGGAAAAATAGTAAATAAAAAAACAGGTAGAAAAATAGTTTCCACCTGTCTCAATACCTGTGATGCATGCAAGCGCCTATTTATAATTTCATTAACTATTTTAACAAGTTCAAGTAATAATTTGATAATAGTTATTCTATTAATTCGTAATTTAACACTTTCCTAACGAGTAATGTTAGAATATATTTTAACCACTTCCACAAATATATATTTTTAAAGCCTGGAGATTTAAGAACTGAACCCTTTTCAATTCCAAGTTTCTCTTGCAAAAGTGGAACTGGTTATTAAAGATTACTTTCTACATTACTCTGTAATACAGATATTGTGTTAAGAATTTTTATTAAAAACGTTAGTTAATACAAATGCATTTAGACATTCATTTTTCTTGTTAACTCATTCTAATTAAATTACGAAACACTGGAATTTAGTAATTCATTGAGTATTTAACGCTGCAGTCATCCAAAGCCTTCTTTTTGTTGCGCCACACGGGGAGATTATCAACTTTTAAGTTTTTGATGCGGCTAAACTGCACCTAGGTGTTACAGATTTTCCAGTTACAGGAGGAGGTTTTTCTATTTCACCTGCTATATTCCCACATAATAACACTGTGAGCCTTTGTTCGAAATTTTGCCTCCAGAACACCTTTCTCCCTTAACTATTCGAGGTTTTGTTGGCAATGCACAAAAAACAGCACTGCTTCATCAGTATTGCATATGCCTGAAATTAAGTCCATTATTTTTGACTTCCAATCATTCGCTACGCTTTGATCCACATCTTTGGATTCCTCACACTTCGTTCCACGTAATATTATGCCTCTTCTTGAAATATCCAGCCATCCCGTTAATAGCCTGAATCGATCATTTCCGAGACATTTGGCTACAGCGAGAGCTTCACTTTCTAACGTCGGTCCAGATATGTTCATATTTTTTGATTTTACATTACAGAACCGTTCCCGAACGACTTCGTTAATATCCTCGTTTCCGGTTTTCTTTGGTTTTATCTTCATTAGACCATTTCTTTGCAATTATTCATCTATTTTTTTATCTTTCTCTTTTATCGCATCATAAATTTGCGTTTTCCCGCACTTAAATCACGTCATTATTTCCCGAACAGAGAGTTTGTTTTCCTCTTTAGATTCGAACTTTAATTTTATCATCAAGTGACAGTAAGGTTTACGACTTGGTTGTGATGTTCACTGTTAAAACCTCGAGAACAAATTGGCTCGCTAAGATGTAAAAATGTCAGTGGATTGTGTTGTAGGATCAGTAGGCTGTTGGTTTGGGATATTGTACGCAAAGTACTCAGCACTGACAAAGTAAAAAGGAATGCTGTTTGAATATTCTTGCGTCTTTTCAGTAACTGCTAAGGCAACGTTATTCGCACTCTCTCGAAAGATGAGTACTAAGTTACCCGTAAACGGCGCGAAGCGGGTTAACAAAATGAAAGCAGTGAAAGTATTGTATACGAAAAATAAATCTCTCTTTCGTGGACGACTCTGAAAATATTTCCGTTTTATGCACGGTTTCTAGTGAATTCTTTAATTATATCTTTCCGTTTCCGAGTTGAATAGATTCCGTATTATGCAAAAAAATTAACATTGTATAACCTATTTTCTTGTTCATTATGGAATTTTTTCTTAACGGGCAAGTTTCCGCTATATCCACGTTTCAGCGACGGCAAGTGTTATTGTATTTATACTTCACGTGATGTTTTATTCTGTACTCGTATAACCTCTTTAAGATCATCTTATATATTTATTGCTATTAATATTCTCATTAATAATCAAATTAATCTGATTTATTAATATTCTCATTAATACATTAAATTATGTAGCTTACTTACATAACATGATTATGTTACTAAGATAATAACACAAAGCTCGCCAACCGTATTTACTATGAGAACCAACAGTTTAATATGAGAACTTAAAACTCTCAGTATGAATAAAATATTATTTAACAAAGTTTTTTTAATTTTATTACTTTTTTAAAGATTGAAACATTGGCTTTTTTTCAGTTCAGATTATTTTAACTTTTCTGAGTTCATTTTATATTTATTTGTTTTTAATTAAGGGTTGCGAGTCGTTATTTCTTAACTACGTAAATATTCGTTGCCGATACAAAAAGTATCAGTTTTGTTTAATGGATATTTAAAAACTTATTAAGTCAACAGTTACTTTAAAATGTTTATTTCTTTTAAAAAACGAAAAAAATAATCTGTAAACTTCACTGTACTTAATAACTCATGTTAAATAATACATGATGTTAATTATATTAAAAATATGTTAACTAATCTACTGTTGTTTATATCTCCATCATTCTAGAGGACAGAATTTTATCTAATGACTGTATTTCTTTGAAAAAAAAATCCAGTCTGACAACGAAATACGACACTTCAGTTTAAGCTGATATAATATTTAAATGACAGTTTAAAAAGACTATATATATATATATATATATATATATATATATATATTAAAGTCCGTGTTGCTTTAAATTATTTTATTATGGAAATAGTATAAACAGAAATAAACTCATCGTTTACAATTTGAGAAAAAACTTATTTTTTTCTGAAAAATATCGCTTGTTGTTAAAAACAGTGGTAAAACATAGTTTCTACTCTATTTTGAATGTGCAATTTTTGATCTCTCAGTACGTTGTCATAGCTCAGCCAGCATACTCGTGCAGGAGGTTCAGTGATAAATTAAATTGCTTTTATATGTCCCTTAGCCACATAGTTACATTTACGATTGTAGCAACATGATAACTGAGTTGCATTAAATAGTCTTTAATTTATTCGTAATTGATCATTTCTGTGTAACATGATTGTTAGTTTAACGCGAAAAATGTGTAGTATAAACTCATGGTAAAAAATTACATTGATTAATAACGCCTTAATTTCATAATTTTTAATTACGTGATAAATAAAAAATTATAAATACGTGTTATATTTAACGTATTATATTAAATTATAAATAGATAAAATGTATATGTACGTGTATATATATACTGGTGATTCAGGTGGAAAGGGAAATAATTTGGGAACTGATTCTAGAGCGTGAAATAAGGAAAAAATTAAATACAAACATATATCCCAAAAAAAAAAAACGCTTTGTTATCGAGTTACGGCTAGCAAAAGACTTCGCACGGATTTCAGTTCCTCCGGTGAACTGAGGTCATATTAAAATTTTTAAGACGTTACATAACGGGTAGACTTGATAGTTTCGTATGTTTTTTGATTTGAAAAATAGAATAAAATAGGTCCCTCGAGACACAGATAATTTCTCCCCGTAAAACGTTGTAACAGATAAGAAATAAACGGTTATTTTATTAAGTTTAATAAATAATACAGATATTAAGCTTTCAAAAATTAAAAAAGAAAAGTTTGACTTATGTGGGCGTTCTAGAAATTTGTAAAAACTACTCTGACTAGTCAGAAAAGAAATAATTCATTATTCTCGCCGCCTCTGTAATACAACAATGTGTTTTTTGCACGTGTCATTGTTTCCACCTGTCATAACACCTATGATACATGCGCGCGCCACACACACACACACACACACACACACACACACACACACACACACACACACACACACACACACACACACACACACACACACACACACATACACATATATATACATACACACACACACACACACACAGCAAAGCAAATCAAAGCAAAGGTTGTTTGTGTAATTGAGTCCATTGTGGAGAAATTATTTTCAATTAAATGGAGTTTTTTTATTATATATATATATATATATATATATATATATATATATATATGTATACTATCAGTTTTTTATTAAAATAATAAACGATTAAACTGAGTAGAGCTGCGGTAGACTCATATTCTCCTCCTCTCTTTACCGTGGTGGGTAAGGCGATGGCTAGTAATCTATTTTGTTGTTAAATTGCTCTCTGTACACTCACTTATAAAATAAAAATCTAACTGACGATGTGTGGTGAATATCTCTATCCATTATCTCCTACATCTATTCTAGCTATATCTATTATGTATAATAAATATATAGAACTTTCTTTGTTTTTTAAAAAAACATTGATTTTTATCAATTTTTTTTACTGCTGAAATGACAGCATAGTGTTATCATTCCTTTTAATCACAGACATCTATTTTATTGTTTTTTGATGAATAGAATCAAGCATTTTGAGCGATAATCGAGAATTTATCCAAAATGTCTCCCGATCGATATTAGAAACAATTGTCGTGTAATCGATACAAAATGTATGAGCTTGACCGCTGTTTATAAATTGTTTATCTAAGAACCAAGAATATATTTAAATAATAAATCCGTTATGTATTTTGGAGAAACAATGGGTCTTACGGAAATTTCATGTTTCACTAATAAGAATGAAAAATTTGATGCTTACCAGTAAACCGTTTTTCACTTGGAATTAATAAAAACAATTCTCTGAAATGTCCACGTAAAGTACTGCGCGTTTCAAGATGCCGCCACCGAATAAAAGTTCTATTATAAATGTTATCGCAATAATTACTGTGTTCGTTGAGTATTTATTATAAATTAAACGTCTGAACAGTGTACGGCTGCATATTCTACAACAGTTATCCTCGGTACGAAATTCCTATAGATGTTTTAAAATGCAAATCTTGGCATTCAGTTTATTTAGGAAAAATTGCGGCGGCCGATCTGCTAACGATCAATAATAATTAATTGTTTTATTTTTTTATTTACGAGATGCCGATGGCATAATCTTTCTTGTCTAGACATGTTCGAGAAGGGAGAACAACGTCCCTGTTCACCTCTCTCTCGCGCTGTCTCTTATTGATTGAACATGTCTGTCGCAGCAGTAGTATTATATGAGAATTGCGGATCAGGAATATAGTTAAATTCTATGCGTTAAAATATTTTCCTTTCGAATTTTCTGTTTGTCTTTATTTATCAATTCCTCATTTAACAAAACTAAATCGATAAGATCGTATTTTTCTAAGCGAGATTATTATGATATATATATGTATATATATATATATATATATATATATATATATATATATATATATAATTAAATATTACATAATTGTAATACACCTACAGTAGTGTAATTTTTATTTAATCTAAAACCTCCAAAATTTAATTTAAAATGTACAAAACAAATTAAAATAACTTTAATTTCTAGAAGTAGAGGATACATGATAGTACTAATCCATTTAAAATGTTAAGGCTTATTCTCAAAAGCCTACTTTTAGACGACGGGCTCTCTCATTAAAATGAAATTTATGTTAGTCCGATGATAGAAAAGTATTTACTGTTATATTTCTTTACCGAGGGAGGTGATTTTACCGCTCTGACTTAGTAAAAAAATCTGTAATAAGTAAAAGAACTGAAATGACTTATTTATCAATTTAAATCTGTATGGTAGATGATATTAAAGATAAATAAGTAAATATGTATTACAGTTGACTATCGCTTCCACCATTACCCCCGATAATCAGGAGTATATCTAACCAGAATACGATAATTATTGGAAACGATTATTTCATCGATCTGCTTTAAGCAGAAGAGAAGTTTCATCCTTCAGACGTTTTACGAAGATTGCTGAACTTTTTCATCGGTCGAGCTTGTGCCGCGTTACAATTCCCGTAATTGTAATTTACGGAAATTTCCGTAATACTAAATTTAATCACATCATCTGGTCTCATCTGGTCCACCGTTAATAATCGATGTCTTTCAGAAGTAAAAATGCTGCTTGTAATGCATTTGTAATTCCAGTAGGTTTTTTAATCTCCATTAGTGGCGAATGAATAATTCGAGATCATGGGCTTCTAGTGTGTTTGTACGACTTGTCTGAGTTATGTACTACGGCAAACGTTTCGGCATTGATGTTATTTTTTCCTGTTTAGCCTCCGGGCATCACCGTCAGGTATTACTTTAGAGGATGATACGTATAAGTGTAAGTGAAGTATAGTCTTGTACACTCTCAGGTCGACCATTTCTGAGATATGTGGCTAATTGAAACCAAACCACCAAAGAACACCGGTATCCACGATCTAGTATTCAAATCCGTATAAAATTAACTGTCTTTACTAGGATTTGAACATTGACTTCCAAATCAGTTGATTTGCGAAGATGAGTTCACCATTAGACCAACCCGGTGGGTTGGCATTGATGTTATTTGTCTGCACCTACTTAACTATGAAGTATTAGGAGTGCAAACGCTTTCCTAGAATTTCTATTTCCCAATTTAGATAAATTACGTTCAGTTTTTATTAATTTAAATTTATTATCTTTTTTACAGTAATATTACAATTTTTGTTTGCAATAATTATAATGAAAGATTATCGATTACATATGAAATATAAAGTATGATGTGTGTTAAAATTGTTATAATGTAACGGGAATTTTTTCATTATCTAGGTTTTTTGATTTGAATGTAATGCGCTTTTTTACACAGAAACAAACTGTGTACCGGAAGGAGTATGAAACGGCCGCAACGAGTTGCCTAAGTATCTGTAGAGGAAGTAAGCAGAATGAAGATATGCTAACAATAATGTCGTTCCGATGTTGATAATATATCGATAGTAATGCTAAACGTATAAATAGTGTTATGTACTTCTATGAATTTATTAGCCCTCCTTGTTATGTAATAGTAGGCTTACCGTAATGTTTTAACTGTTACTGAGGACTTTACCCTGAAAAAAAGCGGACAGACCGCCAAAAGTAAGGACATGTTGACTTGGTTACGTTAGCATAGTAAACGTTTTCCAAATATTTTTTTTGAAATCAACTTTTTAATATTAAATATGTAATTGAATTTACTTATTTATTAAACATAAACAGTAATATTATAGGAATTATATTGCAGCAAACTTAACAATAGCGTCAAGAACATCGGCAGTGCTGCCTACTCCCATCACAACAGGAACCAAATAATGTCTAGGTTAAAACAAAATAACACACCAAATGCAATTTTAAATTGGTCAAATCTCTTGAGTATGTTATATTTATCTTGTGCCTGTAGATTAAGAACTCCGGAGATCTTTTTTAAATCTGCGGACATTTTACAACAGTAAAACTTTTCACGGATGAGTATTGAAAAAGCTGACTGCCAGCGGTAATCACTGACGTCTGGTAAGCCTATCTAATAAGGAAGGTTTTTTTTTGTTTTCTTCTGTACCTTCTAAGTGTAAATAAAGGTGAAGAGAATTACCTACATCTGCTGTGCATCATCACAGAACAACTCGACTGATTTTAACAAATCTCACTACAATATAGATCTAGAAGATCATGCAGATGGATTATACTCATCTAATGAGATCTTTAAGATCTCATAAGATGGTAAGAATCATCTGAGAGGTTATCTTATTCGTTTTAACGTCGAGTCAAAATTTAAAATAATGAAAAACCTGAAAAAGATTTGAGTATGTAGAACAGAATAAAATGTTTCATTTGTGATTAAAAAATTATTTATTCAATCAGCATGTGTTTTTTTTTTTTAATTTTCATTAATCTTAAATCGGAAGCAAATTTTTGTGGATAGGGATTGGATGTAAATGGAAACCTAGCTTTTCAGTGACACATTTAGAAACTTTTCTGCAAAGTCAGTAAATTCTATTGTTTAATGCTTGTGTGTGTAATTAGTACTAATCTGTTTTGAAATTTAGAAGATGAAGCCATTATATTCATCAATCCTTACAAAAATATTGTTTCGAAAAACCTTTAGAACCATATTTCTCAGCCATTAATTTTTCAGAGAAAGAAATTGCCGAAGAAGCTTAACAAAAAATAGTTTTTTGTTAACGTACCTTATCTTTCGAGTACGAAAAGATGTGAATGTTCTTAATATTAAAGGATGTAACGGAAGTTCTCTTTAATATTATATTCTATAATGTTATAAGGATCTGTAGCCTCGATTACGGAAAATAAATTCTACCTTTTATGAATAAATAAGAATAGCAGAAAGAAAATGTTGCGTATAGGCTTACATTCGCTTGATCAATCAAAATCATGTTTTGGAGGGTTTCAACCTTTTACATTGTAAAGAAGTTACAAAAATAGTACTAAAACGGGTAATGTTTAAAGCAATCTTATCTTTTTGTGATACAACTTACTCAGATATTCTCTTATGGGGAGGGTAGAAAGCTTGAATAGGGCTACGCGATTTCGAAATCGATTGATTTTTTTTAAAATCGTTCATTAAAATTTTATAATTTAAGAAAGAGTAATTTCAGTTTCATTAAACATAATTTTTTAAAATTTATGATTAATGAAACTGAAATTACTCTTTCTTATGAATCGAGGTACTCAACGAAGTTTTTAACGTAGTACCGTCTAAATGTGATTTTTCTAATTGTCTTTTGGCCTCGCTATGTACTCGTATTTATAAAAAAGGAATAACAAAAAGAAAAGTTAAACATGTACCGTAATTTAAAAAAAAAAATTATTCTATTTTATACTCCTGAATTAGTCGACTGAGTTAATTTTAGTGATTTTATAATTAAATATTTTTAATATTATGATTTAATCTGTGTTTTAACTAATAAACTCTTGAATCGTTAAATAATATTCTTGATAGTGTTCCCCTACTCCATCACAGTTGTCGCTTTATTGTTTACAGTGCATATACTAACAAAATTTACAAAACCGAAAGTTACTCCACTAAGGTGCAGTAATAATAATACAAATGATAATAATGGACAGCTGTTGAGCTCTTGATGGATACGGTTGGGGTTTTCCGTGTATTTGCTCTTATTATTGCGTTTTTTCTTTATAATTTCGTAGTTTATCGTTTTATTGTTCGGTTTTCGTGGTTTTGTGTTCTTTTCAGTTGTTTTTTTCCGTTTTTATTGACTGTTTGTATTGCGTTACAGTTTGTTTTGTTTACGATAACCTGTATTTGGTTGTGCGTAAGTTATACGTTTTCTGTGATCTTTAATTACGTCTAATTTTCATATATTACAGTAATTAACGTTTACGATGTTTAATTTCTCTTCTGTCGTTTATCTAAATTAAATATCGTATTTTATAATTATATTTTGTGTTTGGCTTACGGCAACTAAGGTCTGTTTAGTTAGCATAGCAACCGTCGAATCTTTTTGTTTAGATGACAATATTTACCTTTTGACTCTTTTACATCTGGTAAGTTTCTCAATTATTATTGGTGCTTAATTATTATTATTATTATTAATGGCATTATTGGTGCTTATTTAATTAATTTTCTTCATTAATTATTTATTAGTGAACAATTTTGTTTGTCGCTTTTATTATATTATTGGACAGTGGCCGACTCCGAGCGGTCCAAAGTTGTGTTCCCAACTGATGAAGGGGAAATCGAGGAATTGATAATGGAAGAATTTCGGCGGCTGGACCAAGTCCTCAATAGTCGGAAAGGAAAGAGGGCAGAGGAAGTGTCGGTAGGCGACAACGGAGAGTTGTAGCTCTGCCGGTTTTGGTCACAGTGGGTGCTCCGGGTAGGGCCCTTGATGACAATTTTCCGTCCCTTCTGATGAGGTCTGATGATGATGTAGAGAACGGCCAGCTGTTTCGAAGGTATCAGGGAAACGCAGGTTACGTCGTTCCCCACCGGCAGTCACCAATAAGTCTAAAGCTGGAGACGGGGATCGGCCTCTACCGATGAGCTTTTTTTTTTCTCTGACCGAGAAGGATATATATCACCGTACGATTCCCATACGGAAGAGGGAGAACAGGAAGAAGGCAAGTGCGGGGAATAAGGGAATGAGCTTCTCTATCAGAATGAGGTGCTTTGCCCATAACTTGGCGGTTTTGTTTAGCAGTGTCAAAGAGTTAAGTTCACTCGTTCTACAGCATGTAAGCACGAAGGTTGAAATCAAACAATGTGCTGATCTAATGGACGGCAGAGTACGCGTGCTGGAGGTGTTAAAGTATGTTTTGGATGAGACTGCGGAGACTCAGGGGAGTGGTTCTGTTCGGCCAAGTATAGTGAAAGTGGCAATTCAGACTTACTTTGTCATTTCGAACGTGTCTACACAGACTCCAGATGGAGGCCTTCAGCGGGCGGTAATGTAGTCGGACGATGACCTCCGGTGAGCGGTGGATGATGTTGTGACCTCATCAGATCTTGTGCAGTTGGTTTTGAGGGGCTGGCCTGAATCCAATCTTCTACCCCGGTGGAGGACATTGCCGGACTGGAGGAGGAACTGGCCTCGCCTGGGTTGTCGATTTGGCGGCAGGGGTTAAAAATCCGTACCAACTGCAGATGTTCCGGAAGGCCCCTTGGATCCGTGACTTGTACCGTGCGGGCAAGTATTAGTGGAGCAGTCATCTACTCGTGCCCTACCTGAAGATGACGACAGGTGTCAAATTGATCTTGGGCGTATGGACTTTGCCATTGTAAATGACTCGGTGGCAGGCAATCGGGTGGTGGCCTTCCTCCATTTGTATGTCGGTTCTGCAGGTCATGACAGATGGGCAAAGTAGGGTGATTTGTTTCTGTGGTCCAATGGGGAGAGTTGGTCACTTTTACGACGTACAGTGTAATATGCCAACCGCCGGGTTGGAAGGAGGTATTGTGTGCGTCTTCTGCATTCATCGTCGGTGCCGTAGGGGAAGGGCTCTGAAAGAAGCGGCCAGTGGATCTGCCGACGACTACAGTGATGGTTAAGGCGGATGGGAGAACCTATGTCAATCTTCTCCGCTGACAACAAAAGAAGAGTTCATTGCGGAATTTCGCAAGGTGACGGCGGAGTCGGTTACGTTAGATATCATGGCATTCCTCGGAGCTGAGTGTATGTTTGATGCGTGTCTTGCTCCGGGGGGCGGGGAAAATAAAAATTATAAAAATAAATAAGAATGAACCACCTTCCCAACAAAAATTTAGTGAGATTGTCATTTTTAGTTCATTATATTATTTGTCTTAGTCAAATTTCCTTTTAATTTTTTTCAGTGCTGCGCATACAAAAATCAGTTGTAGCCAAAAAGTTATTCAAAAACAATTTGTGCAAAATATTTTATTATTATACAATACATTCATATATGTATATATATTTAAACGAAAACAATTAGGTAACTTGTTTTATTTAAAATTAACATTTTTCTTACTTTTTAAACTGTCTTCTGTCTTTCATAGAAATTCATTCTTTGTATTTACTTCTTGACCATTCGCTAAATGTAATTTAATTCTCATAAGGTCACTCATATGACCTTATGTGTTCATGGTCACCCATGAACCCATGTGTTCATTTTTGAGCTTGTTTCGGTATTTTGTTTGTATGGAATTCATAACAAAAAATCCAAGTTTGCAGTCTGCGCTGGTTGCTTAGAAAATTCAGAGTTAGTTTGGACATAGGTTAATGTATCGCTAAAAGCCTTGAACAATCGTAGTTTACTTTTCTCTAAAATAGTAAATTTCAATTCTGAATATTTGTTCTAAACTTTTTATGTTTATCAAAGTTTAGATTTGCCATAAGATTAGCCATATTTTGGAAAGTTGTATTATACTTTGCTTTCCAAAATGAAAATTGTTTCCTGAATTTATAATTTCATTATCAAATGCTTGCCAGTCTTTTAATTCTTTATCTGAAAATCTACTCTCTAAATGCAAACATACACATTCAATAAACCGATAATAATTTGCAATTAATAATAGTAATCGTTCAATATAATTTTGACGTTTCGATAATATTTCTCCCAAATATTTAGTGTCTCAAATATTGAGTCTTTACACACCGATGATCATTAATAATTGTTAAATTACTTTTTTGGAGATATTTTCGCAAGAAAGTAATATCGTCTTATTCAGCTTTCAGAGCAAATATCAGTCGATATTGGGTCAATCAGGATATTGAGAGATTGACATTTGAAAATGTTTATGTAATTACAAGACAAATCAATAGTAACAATGACAATAAGAATAATAAACGACAATAACAAAACAACTCACAATAATAATCAGAACAATAATAAAATGTCAATATTAAACAAATAATAATCATAGTTATCACGACAACAACAAACAGAACATACTAGTACATACAAACCAGAATTTAAAGTAATCGTCAGGATTTATTTAAAGGTAGTTAAATATTGAAAACCACAATTCAATCCCATTGATAAAAGACATTAGCATGACCGCTAATCTTTATACTTTTAACAACTAGTATTTTGTTAACAACAATAGTACAATAGATATAATAAAGTTCTTTTACCGCAAATACCTTTGCTGTTCACAAATAAGACTACTCTAACAATCTATAAATGAATGTAGTATATGATCTTTTTTCTGTTATTGTCTAACAGTAACTCACGGAACCATTTCTTGCTTTCCTGTACTGGAATTATTTGTGACGTCACTTTAATCGCGTCGAACTTGTACGCACTAGAAATTCGCTCCTTCACTGACTCGCCGACCTCCTTACAGGATACTCTCGCTTCAGACTGGCGTAAAAACTGTTCGCTTAGAACTCTCTCGCGGAACTCGTCTTCCGTGGAGTATTTATCTTCTTGACCTGCAGGACCAGACCCCCAGTTGAGCGTGAAAACGATCGACCGAGCCCTTTCATTTTCCCATGTATTTTTACTCTGGTCCGGTAACTCGCTGAACAACATCTGTCTAGGTGTGTCAGCGAGCAGTATTACGAAGGATGATTGTTAAACAAACCTGTAACCTTTACTAAAAGGGTTCCTATAAGCCCCTTTCTGGATTCCTCTCAGTATTATATTTTCTACTACTTTCCTCTTAATTGGCAGGAATCCGTTACTTAGGTCCGTTATACCTGTCTTAAGAACATTAACCGTGTTTGGTGATGAGTCTCTTTTTAACGGCTTTACTTTAGGCGTCATTTTATTACCAACTGAAACGTATGTCTAGAAAATGGTGACAATTGTCAAGAATCTCCACGGTAGAACGAATCCTATCTTGATACAGCCTTTCGTAAAAAAAGAAAATAATTTGAAAAATGATTATGAATACGGACTAAAATCCGATGTTAAATTAAAATTGTAATTAAACTATTAGGAATGAATCTTATGGAAAAGTTAAGTGTTTGCTTAACTTTGATACGTCACTTTCGAATTGTGATATGCTTCCCTTCTTGACTCAAATGTTTGATCCAAGTATTAAAATATACCGGCCTCCGTGGCGCGAGTGGTAGCGTCTCGGCCTTTCATCCGGAGGTCCCGGGTTCGAATCTTGGTCAGGCATGTCATTTTCACACGATACAAACCACCTATCTCATTCTCTGAAGCAATATCTAACGGTGGTCTCTGAGGTTAATAAAACCATACACATTCACTTTCGAAAGGAAATTATAATAATAACATTAGAAAACAGTTAAAGAATAACACTTTTGATTTAAAACGGTTCTTTTTCTGCTTACATAATTTTCTGATTTAAGTAAAAGTTGGACGTATTTAGAATATTCGTATACGACACTGTTTAATTTTTGAAATAAGGATTACGTTCTGGTTTGCACATAATTTGATTTTATCATTTAGAAAGAATAGTAAATGAAGGCGGATAATTTCTTTTAAATTTATTACTGATTAAATGTGTTTTACCATATTCGTTTTATCCATAAAACAAATAAAAATGATTATCGCAATAATTAATTTCACAAAATAAATGTTACAGGTACCTTAGTTTTTAGTGCTACTCGAATAAGTGAATATGAGTTCTTTAATCAAAAGTTTATTTCATTTAAGTGATACGTTTTAACTACATAAATTAACATGAAAGTTTAATCCAGTTCAATACAGTTTTTAGTTTTTTTCGTGAGTGAACCTTTATTTCAGTTTTCGTGTGTTATTTTATTTTTCGTTCTTTAATTCAAAGTATGAGTATTACATTACTTTTTTTCTCCAAGGAAAGGCATTTTATTATTTTTTTACTTTTATGCTTTTACCTTATTTCTTAAGTCATTCATTTAATTAATGTATTTATATGCTGTTTCTAGAGTATAAAGTTATGAAAACAAACTTTATACTCGTGCTTTCTAGTGATCGATAAGTTGCCTTGTTTCCCGAGGGTTGTAATATATTATTCGTGAGGCAAATAAGGTTATTATGTATTTCTTCCGATGATGCGAGTAACGATCAAATGAATGTTTAGCGAAAATAATTAATTTTACTTTAAGCTTACTTTCTATTAATATCGTTCGAGTGGGAATTACAGAACACGTAAAGCACATTCTTGTTGAAAAAAAATTCTTATCTTAGGTTGTTATAAAAAATATAAAAAAATTAAAATATAAAAAATTCATATAGTATCCAGTGCTTGGGTTATGTTTACCGTTTACTGTATGTGTTTAATCGAACAACAAATAGTGATGTAGAAGTCTAAAATTTGTTAACGTCAAAGTATTGATGCTTTTAGCTGTTAAGTGATTACTTCAGTAAAACATCTTTACCAATTTTGTTAAAGTATAATAATGAACTATCCTTTTTCGCAGATGTTGAGTAAGATGAAATTTGTCAGTTATAATTAGTGATCGACTCTATAACAAACTTAGGTAATATTTCTTGCTAAAAAAAGATATGCTCGTTTCAGCTTAAACCTTACTTCTTATTTCTTTACTCTACGGTCAGTACGAGCTTAACGTAACAGAACCTAGGGAGAAGTAGGGTTGAGTTTTGAATAATTTAATTATTAAAGAGTATCTTTACTAAAACGCGCAAAAATTATTAGTGTATCTCCTGACAAACCATATGTTGTGTTTTTTTTTGGGTTATCTAAGAAATATTTTTGGGTTATCTAAGACCACAGTGTTTCAGTTTCTCTTTCATTTCTTTCAATACGTTTACATCTGAATCTATTTATAACAAAAAATATTATGCGACAATTGCGAATCAAGTCGATTACGTACAAATCAGGTCTGAATATGCATTAATAGAAGAGATTTTACCTTACCTTTCGCTATTATTAACATATGTAGAATAAGGTATTATATAACGTAAACCATATAAATAAATATGCAGCAGTATTAGATATTCTATAATATTAAATTTTTATTAATATTAAATTATTTATAAAATTTATTAAATTATTTATTTATTATTCTGTAATATTAAATTATTTTTTAAATATTCTGTAATCCTGCTGAGGAACGCTCGGCTAGGCGTACTGTCAATTACAATGTGCGATAAAAACACTTAACGCCTGTTAAAGGTTATGCATTTGTGTAGAGGATAACTGTTGATTTTTGAGTTAATACTTCTTATTAATGTTAGGGTTTTGATGTAGATCTTTAATTGTAGACGGTCTTTAATATTACTCGTTGTTTGTTCGTCCTTATGAGAAACATAAGTGAAAATCATTATGTAAATCAGATTTTTTTCGAATTTTAATTTCAAATACAGTATTTAAAAATTGTAAAGTATTTTACGTCTAGAGGTATGGAAGGTTGTTTTTTTTTACGCATATGCTTTTTTATAAGGAAATATTAAATAAATTTAATTGTCGATCATATTTACAATGATATAATTGATTAACTTAATATGATTTTATTTTACAAAAGATTGTGCAAAGTATTAAAACAGTTTGTAAAACTTCGTTCATATGTACGAGGTCTGTAAATAAAGTAATGGGACTGGTTCAGAAAAACTCTATTTACAATCCAATTATACATGGACTGTATCACCTTTGAAATAGTTCCCTTGAGAAACCACGCAATGCTTCAAATGGTTTTCCCACTCTTCATAGCAGTGTTGGAACTCAGAAACCGGAATATCCTTCAGATGGTCGGTTACATTTTTTTAATGTTTTCTACTGTTTTTAAATGGTATCCTTTGAGGTGTTTGGAAAATGTCGCAGGGACTCAAGTCAGGTGAATAAGGTGGTTGATTAACTACAAGAATGTTTTTCTTTACTAAAAACTCATTAAATGAGAGTGCATTTTGAGAAGGTGCAGTGTCTTGACGCAGCATCCAGTTGTCTTTGATGGCTGGTATCACGCGGGCAACTCTTTTCCGTAGTCTTTCAAGAATTTCTCGGTAAACATATTGATTTACAGTCTGTCCTGTAGACAAAAACTCCAAAAGTCTCTGATTCGCTCAACATTGTCGTCACTTTTTGACGTTAACTGTCTTCTAGAGCGTGGATCGTCCGCAACTGATTCCCGACCATCTGAAATTCTTTAAACCGCCTAAAAAGTTGGGTTCGTGACAGAGCGTCATCTCCATATCCCCTTTTCAATTTTGAAAAAGTTTCAGTAGCATTCTCAAGTTAACACTTGATTGCACAACGTTGCTCATAACTAATATCACTCATTTTTGTAACGCAAAAAAAAACTTGTTTCATGAAGTTTGATTACATCTCAGGTGGCAACAGTAGACTAATATTAATACCTAATATAAATCAGCTGTTCATATAGCCATATGTTTACTAGTAACTTTACAGTGTTGCCACTTTGGCTGCCAAAATAAAAACTAGTCTCATTATTTTATTTACATACCTCGTATGTATTTAAAAAAGTCATAGTTGAAAAGTAAAATATTCAATTCTCAAAATATTATTAATCTTTTGTACATGTATAATTTTTAAAGCAGTAATTAAGGCACACAAATTATTCTGGACACGTAGAGAATTTATAAAAATTCGTTCTGCTTTCTTCTTCCATAAGATAAAAAATTTAGATTGAAACTTAAAATTGTTGAAAAACAATAACAATAAATTCGTATTGCCGTTTTTATTCAACTTAGCTCCAGTCACTAATTTTCCTATGGTTTTAATTTTTCCAGTATTAATGCATAATTTGTCTTTCATTGCTCTTTACATTTCTAGTTTATGATTAAGAGATTAAAATTCGTGTCATCTCATACCAGTTGTATTAAGTTCTTGTATTGACTTCGCAAGGAGTTGATTAATCAGTTTTGTTGGGAAGTACGAACGAGTATTATTATCACATTGCAAAATTATATAAATTTAACAAAATTGTGACACAGCACTGTGTAAAAAATTAAATATTACTTGTCGAAAGTTTAGAAATCACATTTGATTCATCGAGTAGAAAAGAATTGCTGGATCGGTGACTGGTTTCATCGAGTAGAAAAGAATTGCTGGATCGGTGACTGGTTTCTTTTTATCTACGACATTCTGTAGCGGTACAGTATTCCACGATACTATTGGCGATGACAACACTACTTTTGAGATGCACTAGGTTAAAACAAACATATATTCTGAACGATAAACGCCACGAAGTTAATACATATAACGATAATTTTACAATGTAAAGCGTGATAAAAACTGTAAAAAATAAAAAAAAATATTTTGCTGAAAAGTAAGTGGTCTTATTTATCTGCAAATGATACGTACCTGCAACCCGTAGAAGAACTTAGCAAAGATTATCGGTTTAGCTTAACTCGTTCTTACTTTTTTCTTGTTTAATCTTTTTCTTGTTAGCAGCTGTAGCAGCCTTTGATCGCTTTTCATGCCCTGACAGTCTGTTCTTTTCCAAATTTGGTTTTCATTGAGAATCGTTCGTTTTATTTATTTCACAACAAATTACAATATATATTCTTTTCCGTAAACGAGATGGCCAAAATTTCTGAGAGGTTGTATGTTTCAAAAGTGAAGGAACAACTGCGCGACATAAAATTAGAAGTTTCGTGTAAATAAGAAGTAAATTGAAAACTTACTTAATCTTTTTTTATAATGCGCTTAATTATTTATGTTAAAACTTCTAAGCAAAACACTTAGGCTAATGATTAATACAATTTAACATATGTTTTTCTTTCTTTCTTTTTTCTAACTCTATCAAGAAGTTGAGAGGAAAATGGAATAAGAATAACAACACGACAAAAAAACCTGTTTTAGAGCTCTTTGATAGTTTTCTAATAACGCAAAGTTAAAGATAAAACAACCTTTTATTGCCTACAGGTTCATGAAAGGATCGTGCTTGACCATCCGTACGAAAACAGTTCCAACAGCGAATTGGTGACCTAACTTACTTTTTAAAGTGTCGGCTTTGTATATCGGTATTCTGTTTGTTAAATTCCCAGTAAAGAAATGTTTTATAAAAGGAAATGCAATTTTTTTCCATCGAATTAAATTCTAGTGCTTGCGCTTTTTCAAAAAGGTTTTGTGAAAACTAGTTATTAAAAATTTACGGAGTTTCGTTTATTGCTATTCGCTCAAGTTTTATACAGTACGTAGTTTTAAGTAAAGAAAATTACTAAAAATCTGTTTTCTGTATTTATTTCAGTTATGTTTACAAAATTACCTTTACTCATTACTATTTCGATATGTTATTTTATATTTTTTACATTGCAGGGAATGACTAAACAATTTTTACTCTAAATGGTGAGCTCGCGATCTAAAATGAAAAGAAAATTAAAACATTTGATTTTTATCGATGTTTAAGAGACCTGTCCAAATTTTAAAACATAAAAAAGTACATTATTCAGAAATCTAACACCAGATTTCTAATAACGGTACCGGATAGTTAATAAAAAAAATACTTCTTCTTGGTGGGTACGGATCCACTGAACATGTATTTTCCTTTCCAAACATTAATGTAAATTACTGAATTTGTTTTTAAAAATAATAACCGCTCGTTGTATATTTGCTTTTATATGTAAAAAAGTAAAAGCATTTACATAAATATGTATATCTGTATTAATATAATATTCAAAACGAGACGAATATTTTGTGGCTTGCAGCTTGAAATGATACGGCTGAAGAATATCCTGAATTAAATTTTAAATCGTATCAAAGGGAAGCCCTTTGGTCTTTTTTCTCGATTGTTGAACGCTCGCTAAAACCTTTTAATGTACTTTATTTACTTTTTTGTTTGTGCCGTTTTGAATTTTAGATAACGTATCTTGAAAGTTTTTTCAGCTCCGTTAACACAAACGTTAAGCGAGATGACAAATCTCTTTGAGGCTTTCATTAAAACTCATTCGTACTGAATGATTTTTTCATTTTTCAGAATAATCATTACATCTTATTAAAAAATAACGCCCGACCTCCGTGGATGAGTAGTAGGTAGTGTGCGGAGACTCCGGGTTCGAATCCAGGTGAGGCATGGCATCTTTTCATACGTTACCAATTTCTACAGGGCTAATGACTATAGCTGTTGATTCCCGCTCTTTCATAACAAAAAAATAGATAAATAAAAAAGACATAACGAAACGGTTAACTCTACATAATACTTATTCAGTTTCCGGAAAAAATATATTTTACACATAATGTTTTTATAGAATCGTTACTTTCAGGTGACTACTGTTAAATCGTTTTTGTCATTCATTTTTATTGTTATTATCACAAAAAACTTATTTTTTAATAAAAAAATTAATGTGCCACTAAAGACTTCAATTTAATTTCGCTAACGCTCTGTTTTCTCGATTTTTAATTTAGAATGGTTTTGAATTCTTTTATAATTCAGAATTAAAAAGTTAAAGATAAATAGAATATATCGTTATTGTAATTAATTTTATGGATTAAACAAACAAATTCAGACGTGTGTTACCAGCAAAATAAAACTATCCGGTTCTAAGACCAGATTTTGGGTCGTATGATAAATGTTTACAGAATTTCATACCTTGCAATTATACTTATGAAATAGATTAGTTGAAAATTTGAAGGGATAATGACTAAAGTAAACAAACTATGCGTTCGAGTAAACGTACTCGTAATATAAAAAAGTATATTATTCTTTGTGGCCTTTTGTATGAATAATTTAAAGATAAAATTTAAGTATAATTTAACAATGTAATGTATAGTTCTATTTTTGAAACGCTACTAATTTAATATTACATCCTATGATGGATAGTTAATGTTATAAGTGGCGGTGCAACTAAGAAATTTGTAGTGATACAAACAATATAATACTGTTAATTCATTATCACGGTTTTGTAGAGGTGACTAACATTTTTGGATGGTATTTTTACTTGTAATACCGTTACTTTCCGCACCTCGCTACTTCGCCCCACCCCACCACGCCTCATCGCGTACTTACAGCTCAACAAAACGAGAGTAATGCCGCATTATGGTGGAATAACTTAAAAAATTCCACGGATTTCAGATCTACGTGAATGTCCTAATAAGTACAAAATAACTTGAATACAATGCTAAAGCGTAACAAGCAAATATTTCCAACTCTAATGTTAAATTATTTAATGTTTGTTTTCATAAAGAAATGCTGGTTATATACAATACAGTTTTATAGTTTCAATGAAAAGTAAGCATTTTAGAAATGTTTATAAAATCATTTAACTTGCGAGTTTGCGAATTAAGTATTTTATTTATTTTTATTTCCTTTTTGTGCCAAAAAGATAATAGAGAATCTTTTAAAAATTGTTTTGTTTGTCTAAGATTCTTAGAACAATTATGTATTATAATATAATAGATAAAAAATATTGATGAGTAATAAATTACGATATAGTTGCTCACTCATGTTAATATTAAGAGGAAGCGTTTGTTTTAGTCTCCATATAGGCGATTTTTACAATTACTAAATAGTAGAGGTGTTACATTAAAAAAATAAAAATCATTTTCCACTATTTGAATAGAGATTAATTTTTTACATCCTGTGTGGAAAATGTTTTGAGAAATTTTTCTATTTCGAATCTATCTAATATTGTTTGGTCGTAATTAGAAATGTATATGTTCGTACACGGCATTCTCCGTAATTAGTTAAAAAAATTAACTGCCTTGGAGAAAGAACGCGGGTTGAAGAAAGTAAAATTATTATTATTGTTATTTCATATACGGTGCACGAAGAAATGGGAAATTTTTCTTTAAATTTCATGTTAATAAAGGAAAATGGATTCTTTCTTTACAGACCAAACGAAACTTTTTATATTTACATTGTCGCAACGGTCTTTAAATCTAAGGTAATGTTTTTTGTAATTAAAAACAAGGAAAAAATTTTAAAACTATCAGAGATATTACAAATATCTTATATGAGTAAGATTGATAAAAAATCTGTCTTAATGAGGAGGTGGAATTGGTGAATTTTCCCAGATTAAACGCCATTTACGTACAGTATTTAGGGACTTTCAGATGCGTTAAGAACGTTAATCATTATAATTCCACACGGTAATATTGTAGGGAGTTATCACGAATTATTAATTGAATTTTTGTGATTTACTTTTTTTTACATTCTTTCAATAGGGCGTAAAAAATAATTTTATAAAAAATAATTTTATCAATTTGTCCTTACAAAGACATCGGCTTATTTGATAAAATAAACTTTAATTTATTCTTTCAAAACGTTCGCAGAACTGATAATTCTTTTTTAAATTAAAACATATATGAAAAGTATAAAATTATTATAAAATTCATTTTGAAAAATTGACGTATAAAACGAACACTATTTTATGTACGTAGACGTTGCTTTTGTATGCTATAACGCATCATATGACTTAATTATTAATAATAAGGAAAGAATTTCCTTATCGACATATACCTATACTATCTATCCTCGACATATATACCTGGAGCCAATCAGGGGCTCCTCGGTGCCTATCCCAGGGGCGTAGACCTCGCTTCGTTTACCATTTCTACCCAGAGGGCTCCGCACCCTGGACCTCCGCACTGTTCGTTATCCTCACGATTGTGAGAATAATACTAATAAAATATCAATTGAAGTATTGAGTCTTTATAGAAACCTGAAAATAAACAAAATTACAAATAATAGTAGGTAACTAAAGTACACACACCTTTACGACGAAAAATTCATAACTTATTCTTTGCCATGAAGGCAGAAATATAATAATGAAGTAAACGGATTAATTTTTTCCTTAATGATTATCTTTAATTTACAACCACCCTCCTCGGGAGTGAAGAAATAATGAATATTTTTAATATTTTAACCTTCAAGGGAAAGCAATTGATCAGTTGGTTCTTCGAGATTTTTCGATATGAAATATATCTTAACAACCTTCTCAGTTATGCCAAGAAACTTGAATAAAAATTTGGTTGCGATTGATCGAGTAGGTTTTTGTTTAAATGTATCTCCTAGTCTAGCTAACGTAATTTATTTGTTTACTCCTATTTGTGTGTCCCAAAAAACAAAAATCCTCTTCGTCTCTATATAATAGTATAGATATATTACGCAACAGCAACGATAGAAAATACTTTTAATATTTAACAGAATATTTAAGTACGTGCTAGTAAGATTTAAGGAAATGTTAACAAAGAACAGATCCAAAAACAACCTTGTGAATAATGTACGGGCTCGGGATGTAATTTTTTAAATTCCGTCATCTTTTATTATCGTATGGATTTGAAATTTTTATTTAATCGGGAAGATTTTTAATCTATTCTTTTATATTTATTATTATTTTACAAAAAAAAAAGGTATAAAATGTTGAAGATTATATTAAACAATAGATAAACAATAAACTAATAATATTAATCCTATTATGCTCGGTCATTGTTTTGGCCAGCCACAACGTGAAGCGGATATAAATGAGCAACCTTTATTACATCTAGCCTGTTTATAATTTTGTGAAAGTTTAAACTTGTTAAATTCTGCCGGTTCGGGGAGTATAACCCGCGTCAGTTAATTAATTATACTATCATATAGACCGATTTTTCACGGTAACTGGTCTTATATAATACTCTAGATGAAGAAAATGCCTCTCGAACTATTTGATTAGGGTAGTTGTAATCGGGCGACATGCGATGATTCTGTTCGAGGGAGATGTGTGGCTGATTTAAGTGTAAAGTAGCAATTAATTAAGTGTAAAGTAGTAATTGAAATTGCCGTAGTAGCTTAAATTGCACAAACAAGAAAATAACTAATATTTTTTCCTGTGCAAATTTTTTACATTGTTTTAGTATTCAGTAATATACAAAGTTATAATGTTAATGATGATATCGGTCGGATAAGTAATTAAATATTTTTTTTTAATTAGTTAATTATAGTATTGCTTTTTGTTTTAAATAAAATTAGCTTTATGATAGGGGGATTAATTACGTAAGATTGATGAAAAAGTTTAATAAATTATTTATTGATAGCTCTTAAATTTAATAAAATCCATTTGGAAAGTAATACTGTTGCAGAATATTTACGAGCGAGACTTTCAAGGCTACTCGTTCATTTTTGATTTATTATATTTCTGAATCTACAAACCTAATAACGATTTTGTTACAAACTCTTTCTATGATATATAAATGATATTGTTACTGTTACTATTGAATATTTAATTTCGTGCAAGTTACAACTTTTAATTAATAATAGTAGTTTTATACAGTACTGTATAACAAATTTGGCATGTAATTGTACGTTACATGATAAAGATTTTATTTATTGCTAATTAATTTTTATAATTTAGTAGCTTTGCCCTAACTGTTGCGGATGGAGGGGGTTAGACGACAATAACAAATGTACTTCCCATAAGAAATGTACAGTGAAAGTATTTTTGTGATATTTCTCGAAAAGAGGAAATGGAGAGGGTAGGCGACCATTGACGACATATCTAGGAGTTATAAGCTTTCATTAAAAACACATTTAGTGAAATCGGGGTAGCACTTGGAGCCGAGATACTCTGTCAAGTTTTTGTCAATTATTTTAAATATTTAGATGATGTTTAATATCGACTGAGGCGTAAATCTAACGTTTACATACAATAAAAGCGACTGTACTAACGGTTCCGGTAAATTTTGCAACCTATGTTTCATATTATATATGTATATTTTTGCAGTGAATAAAATCAATAATTAGATAATCAATCTATCTTTGACATTACAGTACACACTCGGTGTGATTTCAATGCTAGAATAAACACTTGATCAATGACCGCATCGATCGACTATAATAATAGTATTAAATCCATTACATTGACCACATTAATCTATATCGATCATCAGTTGTGCAAGTCTAGTTTCTAGCGACACTTCGCAGCATGTATAGCAGTTACATATATATATATAAAATAGCTACTGCATAAAGTTTCCACAAACTTTTTTTTTTACGATAGCATTATAAATCATATTTCAATGTCAGTAACTTGAGAATTATTAAAACCTATTCGTGCAAAGTGCATAAACATGATTGTAATATGAAGCATTTTTTTGGATAAAATTTGTGAACCGGAGAAGCGATTTTTCAATCTTGTTTGTGTTGATTTTTTTGCACCCAACATTTTTCATTCAGTCCTTATTTTACGCTCTGATAACTTCATCGTAATTGAAATAATCAATTGTCGATATCGGTTATTTTGCGTAATTTCAATACATAATCTCTTTATAAAATATTGATAATACTTTTATTAATAAAGACATTATTTTTTGTTTTAAAACAACTTGATTTATTGTTTTAAACCAAATTAGTGGAATAATTATTCACTATTAATAATTTAATTTGTGTCTGACTTGGTCGACTAAGATTTGTCTCAAATTATGTACACAGGAACCTTCCTGTGTACATAATTTAATACCTAGAAATTAAATGGTGACATGATGAGATGACATGTGTATCCTTACACGTCTATACATATATATGTGGTTATACATAAATTACTTTTCCGGATAAAATATTTCAGAAAAGGTTTTCTTTTTCTAATATGGTTTGAAAGTAAAAAATGTATTTCCTAGTCTAACTAACGTAATTAATTTGTTTACTTCTTACTGTGTACACCTGTATTTTAACAGAACATATGCACATTGTATTAGTAGACTAGACGGTCATTCGTGCAGTTAACCTTCGCATGTCTTCTATTCAGAGAATATACTTGCATTATAACATCTCGATACATGCACTTGGTACGTGCAAAGTTGTCAGCACGAAACAGCCGTCTACATGAAAAAAAAAAAAAACATTACACATCCAAAACAAATTTATAAATCATTTTGACATAATCTTATACGTTATATGTAACTTTTATAGAGGAAACACACACACATACAAATGTTAAGATAGCAATATAAATACATATTACAATGTCAATAAGTGAGAATTATTAATTCACGTTTATGCACTTTATACGAATAGGTAATTGCAGATTTTTAATATGAAGCAAATTGTTGGAAAAATACATTTTGAGATTTTATTAAAATTTATAAACCGGAGAAATGTACAAATTAATTTTATAATCTTGTTTGTTTTGGTTTTTTGTGCACAAAATAGAAATAACCAAAGAAAAAAAATTAGTATCTTATTTAAAAAAAAAATATTTTTTTACCGAACGATATGAAATACTTGTATTGGTTATAAAGAAAAATATATATGAAAATTGAATTTATATTTGCACTGAAGTATAAAATAAAATTTTAAGTGTGATCGGATGTAGATTAGATTTTCAATGAATGAAGATAAGAAAATTCATTGAAGATCAGATTCATAAATGAATTTTCACCTGAAAGAGGCTGCAGGTCAGTAAACTAGAATTCTGTTATAAAACGCATGATTTTTACAAGACAAATTATTACTTTGATTTACGTTTGTTAATAAATAACAAAAAGAACAACGGTTATTTAAATAAATTTTAAATTGAATATGATATTTATCTTTTTTCGTGATTGAAAACGATTAAACCCTTGTTTTATGAGATCGGACCTGGCCGCGAAACAATAGAAACTCGAAAGCATCTAGCTCACATGTCCCGGTGTTCTTATGTTCTTCTTTGGCATTTTTGGGTTTTGTATCCGTGGCAGGTTTCCTGACTATACTACCTATCATTTAACCCGTTCTCTTTTTGTAATATATTATTCAGGAAACTTAAATCTTAATTTTGATGCGGATTAATTTTCGTAATATCTTCTAAATCAATCATTATTTTTCTCAAAAATTTATTTTGCAGGTAAAATCTTTTCCTCGAATGATAATTATATTCTATTATTAAGTATTTTTATGTTTGTAGCTGTTTTTTTAAATTTACTGTTTTTTGCTCTGTTTGTTATTATTTTTTTTAAATTCAAGATAACTTCTTTTGTTTTAGTATTAATTTGAAGTTTTCATTAAGACATTAAGGACATTAAGACATTATAACATGCTCTTTAAGAAGAAAACATTGGTTTTTATTTCTATAAATTTTTTCTACTGGTACTTAACTAGTAATGAATATTTTACTACGAACATTTATTTGTAGTGCCCATTTGAAAAAAAAAACCTTTTGTGAAATCAAAAGAACATAATATGGAAAATAAAATGTAATGGCTGCGGGAAAACCAGAATGTTAATTCCTAATATCCTTCGCTCCTGACATATTTTGTCTATTTTATCCCCTTCCCGTTTTCTTATCTAGTTTGTCATTCATTGCCTGTTTATCGTTACTAACAGACAAATCACTTTCTAAATTAGTATGCAAGTATTTTGTAAATTATGAAATGTGTAACGGATTCAGATTAATAAAATTCTTAGTTAGATAATCAGGGTTTCATCGATGTATATATTTTAAGGAATGTGGTCGTTCTTTAATATTAAACGACAACGGTAGAACTGGATTTTGACTACAGTCCTTGGATCTTTATTTTTTTAAAACCTTATAACGTCTAGTTGTTGTTAAACTGTTAGACCAGCAATAAAAATTACTCCCAGCGGGATGTAACGCCATTTTGGAAAGCTCTGTTAAACTTTCCGTCACAATATTTAATAGTGTAAACATTTCATAATTACTTCTCCATAAATTTTATTTTTCTAGCACAAAAAATTAAACTGAAACTTGCTTATTTCATTAGTATTTACAACAAATATTCTTTTCTGCGTTTCTGAAAACCATTCGGCTGAGAAGATGTATGGTTTAATTTTAAAATGTTTGAATTTATATACTCGTTTATTAACAAATATATTTAAATAAATTTTTGGAGCAAAGTAATCCAAATAATGAGCTTTTCTAATTACAGCGTGAAGAACGTCGCGATTACAATGTTCGAGCCGGAACGAGAGATTCTGCCAGAAAAAAATAGGAATTCAGCAGAAATTTGTGAAAGAAATGTTGATAGGTGAAAATAGATATAACCCACCGGGTTGGTCTAGTGGTTAACGCGTCTTCCCAAATCAACTGATTTGGAAGTTGAGAGTTACAGCGTTCAAGTCCTAGTAAAGCCAGTTATTTTTACACGGATTTGAATACTAGATCGTGGATACCGGTGTTCTTTGGTGGTTGGGTTTCAATTAACCACACATCTCAGGAATGGTCGAACTGAGAATGTACAAGACTACACTTCATTTACACTCATACATATCATCCTCATTCATCCTCTGAAGAATTATCTAAACGGTAGTTACCGGAGGCTAAACAGGAAAAAGAAAGGTGAAAATAGATGAATAAAGAAATAAATATTTTGTGTTTTACAATTTTTGTTTCTTTACATGATTTTTTTATGGTAATATGTAAAGTTTTTATTGTAGTAAGTCATAAAATAATGACAACACTAGTACTTGCTCAAAAAATGTAAATATACGTGCCTTATACGGTACCTAAAATGCAATTTTATTAAAATTGGAAAAAAATTATTAAATAAATCGTATAATTTTTATATGCTTAAGTTTCATGTTTTTTTTTCTTAAGATAGGTTGTTTGTAGAACAGGGATCAAAAACTTAGTTGCCATTTATCCATTCGCTCTGAAATTTTGCATAAGGTTTGTTCCTGATGACAACACATTTTAGCAACATTTTCAGGTCGCTAAGTGCCCCAAGTTGCTACGTGAAAAAATGCTCCTTGAACTTATACAACCTCGTACTACACAAACTTATATTACCCCTTGAAGTTATGCAACCTTTTTTACATTCATATTTTCTTAGTGAAAGAATTATTATCCATGTTTGTGATATTGTCATTTCAATTGATTAAATTGAACGAAAGTATTTTTTAAAGATTTTTGCTGTTTGTGATGTTTGAAGTGTATACGAGTATATGCAGTAATATTTTAAGATATATGAGCTTTTAAAACTGCCTATACGTTTGTCTACGGTATAGGAAATTGGAGGCATGAAAACTTCGAAAGATCGTTCAAACTTGAGCGCTTGCCCAGCTGTAAAGTATTAACTTATGAAGACTAAAATGGAGAAAATAAAGAATATGAAAAAAAAACTTTTTTAAACCATTCCTATATTAAATGTACTAAAAAGTAGAAAATAAAAAAAATATGTAAAAATGATTTAACTCCATTCTTAAATTAAACACGCTAAAAGGTAAAAAATAATTTTAGGACGGTATCTCAGAATGGATTTGATAACATGCTTTGATGATGATATGTAAGATTATGGTGAAAGTCATAGCTTCAAATTAAAAATTTGATGCCAATATTTTCATGTGCGTCGCTGAATGGCCTAAAGAGTGGAGTGCAAAGATTTGTACTTTGACAAATGAAAACATTGACAAAAACAACAAATTTTAATTTGAAGTTATGAAATTCACATAATCTTACATATCATCATCAAAGCTTGTTGTCAAATCCATTCTGAGATACCGTCCTAAATTTTTTTTTTTTTACCTTTTAGTGTGTTTAATTTAAGAATTATTTTTAATATTTTTTTATTTGATGACAATTTAGTATTATTATCTTTGGGAAATTGAGAATTGTTTTTTTTCTTTAAGTGACTTTTATTTTATTTATTTACGATTTATTTTTTTAATCATTTATTAGACGTTGTTTACCAATGAATAGGTTAACATTTAATTATTTTTCAGAACAATGGAATTTTGAGATAATAAACCTACTAAAGCCGCTTTCTGAATTAATTTTGTAATTATACATTAATTATTCTTCTAATGTTATGAAGAAAACTTATTTTCATCTGTGATTGTGTTAATTTAAATAAAATAATAACACTTTTTATAGTATTGTAATTATTCTGATTCCTTCTTTTCTTTTTTTAAATTAAAACTGGATTGTCTTTATTAGTTTATTTATATTTTTATTCCTATATTATTATCCAGATCAGCTTTAATGAAAATGTAGTTTCAGGTTCTGTTTCGTGTAATTGAATCTTCAAAATTATTCAGTTGTTTTCATGTTCGATTTTTTTTTTTTTTAATTTCAATTTCACTCTTAACAAAATAAAAAATATAAAAATAATTATTCGATGAAATAATTTTTGTATCATATCATGTAAAACAGTGATTTCCGGATTCAATATCGAATACAAAATATCTTTCAGTACGTAAGTTACCATGGCGACCCCGTTCTCGTTGCCGGCCTCCGCTCCAATAGAATCTGTTTTGCACCGCTTGCTTTGCTCTGCTTTCTGATACGGAGTACTATATTGAATTTATGTGTATTTTGAATGTAAACGTAACAAATCCTTTCAGTCCTGGTAGAGGATTTCGACCTTTACAAATGAAAACACGCGGAACTAATATATGTACGTGTAGTCGTTTTATATTTTTATTGTAAACAATATTGAAATAAAAGTATTTTTTGCTATTGCGTTTAATATATCAGTTTACGTTATTTCATCTACAATTACGCAAAATTCAACGATTTTTTTTTGTTGCAAATCTGATTATTTTTTCTTGACTGTTCAGTTTATAATGAAGTCGATTAGTTGATACTCTTTGTTAAACCGAGTTCAAGTCTAAGCGTGATATCGGGGTATTATTATGCCAATAAAAAAACTTCTTATCCAGTATTACTGATTTTTCGGTGATGACAAACTTCTTTTTATTGTATTTGAATTTTTCAGCTTTAAAGCTTGAATTTTTGTAGTTTAGTTATTTCAAGTAAAAGATATTATCATTAGTACAAATAAATTAACAACGGTGTAATTCTGAAACCTCATATTCTTAAACCTCATTTAATCGCTCCAAGTGATTTTAAATGACTTACATTTTCAAAAGAAGAATTTGATATACTGGTTTTTCGCTCGAGATATGTCAGTACATAAAATAAAATATTGTAGGTGATGATGGAAATAGGTTTAATGCGGTTATTTTTAGAGTTCTAATGGGATGCAATCAAAAATTATGTTTGTTTAAATAAGTTAAAATTTTTGCCGGTGTTAAATGTTTTATCGACACTTTTTTTTTATTAGCGACTATTGAATTCAGTACCGGTATAGTAAACGAATGTGTTTTTTCAAGAGCACGAAATATCGTGTAATATAAAAATTATATAGTATAGTAATTGTATATTCGCATGTTTTATTCATAAATTATTGGTTAAAAATTTACTTCCGTTTAGCGTAAGATATTCGAAACCGAAATAATATTTACAATCTACGACCTGCAAGAGGAATTCCATTACGTATTTATTACTTTGATTGATTTTTTTTTTGAAATGTCAAACGTTTTTCATAACTTTTTGATTAAAACATATCGGCGCTTTATTAAAATCATTGATCCGTACTAGAATCAAGTCCTAGAAACCGTTTGATATTCAGTATTTAAGTACGGAAATGTTTCAGGCGAAACGTCAACAAAAAATAAAATATTTTACTCTATTAACATCACAAAGAAATATCTGTAATCATTTCAAAAGTTCTTTTGAACTTTAAATTTCTCTGTAAAAACTAAATTTCAAAACCATCAACCCACGGACGAAAATATTTCAGCTTTTTTCGACTTTAATCAACGTTTACCTTTTTTACCTTTTCAGTTTTATTCGCTTTCCAGTGGGTATGATGTATTATGATTCCGGATTTGTTCTTATTATACCAGCTTCGTTCATTTTACGTTTTTCATATTTTCCATTTATTTTTCTTTTCTCATCACTGTAGAAAGTTCCATTCCCTAAAATTAAGATTTGTACTTCCACCCATTTGCATGCACTTAAACAGACTACATAAATTTAATGGTAGTAATCGTAGCCGATTTCTTGGACCGATTCGTTCGGTTGAAAAATGTATTGTTAAAATTGTTTTTATTAATGCCAAGTTGTGTAACGCTATTATGAATCCTATTCATTTTTAGTTCCATCCTTGTTAATGTTATGGACAGAAACATTTGAACGTTTTCGTTGCCAGTATTAACAATCTCTGAAAAGTAATGCCGAATAAAATTTGTCGTCTTGTTTTGGCGTCGAACAAAAGGAACAATTAAAATTTCTCGTTAAAAAAAACAATTCTCTTTTTATCTAATCCTTTATTCGGTCTAGTTTTATGTGTTAAAAATTATTTTTGGAGTATACTTTTTTACTGGAACACGGCTCATAACGTATAGTGTTTCTTGACACGTATTCCTCTTTCATCATCTTTCTCATACACGATGACAAAACTATGGTCGATCGCTTTAGAGGATGAGATAAAAGATTGTAGAGTGTGTGAAAATGTCATGCCTGACCGGGATTCGAACCCGGTACCTCCGGATGAAAGATCTCATTTAGGTCCTGAACGCTTAACAATTTTACTAAAAAACTAATTTAACTTGATTAGAAACTAATGAAAACTAGTTGTAATATCGTAGAATGATGGAACCACCTAATACTCGTATCTTTATTAAAATATTTCTCTTTGTGTAATATTACTTACATTTGAATATAAATTAATTAGATTGTGTGTGCGCGCGCGCATGTGTTTATTCATATATATTAATTTTAAGGCGGGTTCCTTCTCTAGGGAGAAGGCCTCCGACTTGGAATGTGACTGTGTTTCCCGGATGGAAGAGGGGGAAAACCAGCGATGGTGAAGAAAGATAGCACAAGTATTATTATATATTATAACATAATAATAATTCGTGTACTTGTACTTGATTTACAATATTAACAAAGTGTAACAACCCCTAAAAACAAGATGACAGTTAAACAGAGAAAAATGAAATTTAAGAAATTATCCTTCCTTGCAGCAATCTATTGATACAAGACCACCACATCCCTAAGTTCCCAATGCGGGAGCAATTAAAAAGTTTTAAATGGAAAGGGAAGTTGTAACAGGTAATTTTAAACAGCATTTAAAAATAAAAATTTTGATGTTAAACGGATATAACCGTAGGTAACCGTTAGAAAATTGCTGCTTTAAAACTATATTTTGGTGATTTCACATCGCGATTATGTTTATTTATTGATTTGTAAAGATTTTAGTTTAAAAAAATTACACGCAGAAATATTAAATGTGTACTACTCTTTTGTTCAGAGTCTGAATAGTAACGTTTATCTTTTACAAAAATTAAAAATATTATTAAAATTAAAAGTCTTAGATTTTTTAAATAAGATTTATTGAAAAATTTAAAATTGTTGATTTTTCTGAAATGGTTTGGGTGGTATTTCATTTATTATGTTTTATTTATTTTGTGTTTTATGGTGGTTAAAGCATTTCTTTGAAATTTCTAACACATTTCCTAGAGAATGAATGTAGAGAAGATAACTTTACAAAGATGCTAAAACGAAACGAAGTATTCACTAATTTGATTTCGTTTAATGTTTGTCAAAGCGATTTTATACTAAATACTTGAAAGTAATACTTCCTAAAAATGCAAGACGTTACCGGAAATTGAATCTTATACCAGTTGATTTAAAGCCAACAAGACGACAGTATATAACAGTAACATTTGAGTAGTGAAAAGGTTAGGTTCAGCTATTGCTGAGTACGGACGTGTTCTACATTACTCCGTGTTTTTACGGTTTTTTGTTTAGTTGAGTTGTTTTATCGTTTTCGTTTTATTGCTTTGTTATTATTGAGTTTTTGTAATTTTATTACTGTTTGTTTCGTTTGTGTAAACTGTATTTATTTGCGCGCTTATTTCGCTGTTCTTTTGTTGTATGGATCGCCGTTCTACTTTATTTATCGTTTTCTGAAGTTAATTGCTGTTATTACCGTGTTTAATTTTTAGTTTTAGTATTCTAGCTTAGGGTAATTAAGACCTGTTGATTGGTTACCCAGCTGTTTAATTTAGTTTGTTTACCTTCCAGTTGAAGAATTCCCTAAGTCCTGCAGAGGGAAAGCAGTCTGGAAGGAGGGGGACTTTCCGGGTTCAGATCCGTGAGGTCTCCTCGGAAAACAGCGAGTGTGATAGCATCGCAGACAATCGAGGAAATTCGAAGTGCGGAGTGGCTGAGCAGTCACAGAGAAAGGAAGAAAGGGGAGGGTGTTGAAGCGGCGGCAGCGGCGAGCTGCTGAAGTACCGGTTTCAGGGGATCTTCCGCCTCTAGCGAAATCAGATGCCGACATGGGGAACGGCGATTATGCCTTTCTCCCCCGGCCGCAGAGGAAAAAAGAAATCTTAAGGCGGGTAGTAGGAGTTTCTTCTTCTCTAGGCAGGAGGCTTCCGACTTGGAGTGTGAGTGTGTTTCCATGATGGAAGAGGGGGAACTAGCGGAGGTGCAGAAAGATAGCATTAAAGACTGTTTCCGTAATATGGATGGCTCGCCCGTTTGGTGGAGATATTCAAGAATATTTTGGAAGATACTGCTGTGAAGCCTCAAGGGATACGGCTTACTCAGTTGGACGTGATAGACGAGGCCATTGTTTCCGATGTGGCCTCCCAGATCCCAGATAGAGGTCTTCAACAGATGGGCTAGTCAGTTGAGGGTGTGGATGTCCGGCAGGCGCTCGAGTGTGGTGTTAACGAATATGCTTTGCCACGATTGGTCCTTCGGAGGTAGCCAAAGGACATTTTCCAAGTAACGAAGTTGGTTGCGGTCATTGGTGGACTTAGGGAATCCCTCAGGCTTGACTTTACGACGTAAATGTGGATTGTCAGCATCGGACTCATCTTCAAGAGCGTGTATCTTGGATGGAACACCTGGTCCGTTCTGGTACATGCGGAAGGGCCAAGTTTTCTTGGGGCAGACCTGTGATACTGACCTTGCTGGTAGGGCCTAGGGCCCTGGATGTTGGAGGGAAAGGATATGTCATAGTGGTTGACCCAGCTGGAGATGACTGAGATAGTCTGTAGTCTTGCTTCGGCCATCTCCCAGGTAGTGGCGAAGGATAGTGCTGTCTGTTTTTGTGGGCCTTCTGGACAGGTGGAACAGCTCCTGCACCGTTTGGTAGAGTATACTAGTAGGAGAAGTGGGGTTTCACTCCTTATCTATTTGAAGAAAACATCGACGGGGAAGGCTATGGTGGGTCGTCCTACGGTGACAAACCCTGTGGAGCAGCGGAAAGACCTCCTCATTCGGGTACGGGATGCAGGTGGTACTGCGAACAAGCTTAGACAGTAAATTCTGGACAAGGTAGAGAGGGTACCACTGTATCTACTGGCGGTGCTACAAGAGTTCACGTATTGCCGTTGCCGTGACTGTCATTGTCATCACAGTATACACTGCGCTGATGTAGATAAAGCCGAATGAAAAAAGAATCCTTTTAAATTAAATTATTATTTAAATGTTTACTTTAATTTGAAATAGGTAAAGGTTGTAAATGATGAGATCAGTGTTCATGTTAAAATATAATGGTTTAAGTGTTATATACTATGCAAGTAAACGTAAGAGACCGATTTCGTACCTAACATATTAGTTACATCCTGTGTAAACTAAATATTATCTTTTGACCCTGTGTGAGAGCATCTATTATTATTGCATTACATGGAGTACTATGAACTAACATAAACAACAATCTGTAATGGGTTGAACCAACTTAACGTATTTTTGATTGTGAATCTGATAATGAAATGATTGAGCCGTTCCTGTAGTAATTATTTACAGAATTGCAGTCGATATTTGGTAGTTAGGGTTTTTTAACATATTTCACTATTAACTGATTGGTATGTAAACTTTTTTGTTTCAAGTATATGAAAGTAAAAATTTAAATTTGAGAAAACCATCTTTGAAAATCATAAACCAGGTTATATATATATATATATATATATATATATTATATATTATCGTGCTAGATTCCCTTACATAATTATTTTTAGTATCTTTGTTACCATAATAAATGCGTTTACACCTTTTAAATTATCTTATTATTTGTTAATAATAGAAAAACGACCATTATTCTTAAAAAAATCAAAATACACCCTCACAAAAAGATTTAATAATATTAATCTGATTTGGATAAGCATTAACTATTTTTAGGTATTATTTTCATTATAACTAATCCATTAATTTATACGTTATTTTGAGATTATTATTATGCTTATTTTATCTTATGCAGACGCTTCTTCTTTACTTTATTACGTTCAAAGATAAGATTTAACTCATAAAAGTGATTAAACTGTTTTATATTATTTTTGTTTAAAGTTTGTTAAAGTCTAAAAATACGGAGTAGAATTAACTAGGGTATGCCGACCACCTGTTCTTGAAATTTGTTTTATGTCGGTTAAAAGTAATTTTTCATTTTATTGCCTTCCGTGCTCGTTTAGATGAATATGCGTATAGTGTAACCTAACCAACAGGTTGTAGGCGCACAATACTAAACACAGTACAGGAAATATTAAAACTATTCTGCTTGTGGGAAAATTAATGTACGGTACGACCACATGCCAGACGTTAAGCAGTTAGGTAATAAAAATCACACAAATTGTTTCTACATAACGTAGAAATTTGGGTCTTTAAAATACGTTTTATATTAAGAAGTTTGATTTTGTGGTTAAAAATGTTTCTTCCTTATACTGATCGTTTATTCTGTGCACGCATCGTAATAAAGCTAATAAAAGGGGGAAAATTTGTATTCGATTCTAAAAAAGAATTTGTTATCCTACTCTATGTAAAATATGTTCTACGTATTGTAGGTAGTATATGTTCAAATCGATTGGGATTTGTTTTTTTTTTTGTTCAAAATTAATTAAAAGTACAAATTTAATTTTGTATTCGTGTAGTCAAATGACTTTGGATGTTAAATACGACAAAGTCGGTTTGAGTTATTATTATGGGACACTCGTTGCTCACTGTTTCAGCCTGTAAATGAAGATTACTCACTAATATAGGTGGTGGTTTGCTGATTTATCTGAAAATAGTAGGGAGAACTGATTTTTTTTTTACGAACATTGAAATTCATCGGCTCTCTTAATTATGTAAGAACATATATGACAAAACGTAGTAACAAATTTATAAAGCCAATAAATAAAAAGAATTGCGTTAATTTAATGCAGTCACATTAAAAATGTTTATGACCACTCATTGGCAAAGTAACATTAATAGCATTATGTTCACGGACAGTTGGTAAACATAACCGGTTTAAAAAAATTCTTGCATTAATCAGTAGAGTTTGCAGTAGTAACATAACGGTTACTTATAAGCTTCTTTCATGTAATTTTCTCCCAAAAAAAGGTTTTTATTTAATACTTTTTAAAGTCTCTTTTGAAACTGTAATAAATAGTTAGGTGAAAAGTTTAAAATAACTTCCATTCCAATATTAGTTAATTATTTATCGATCATCTTTAGAATTAGAGCTATCCTCTCATTTCATTTGAAAAAAATCTCGGTTGCTAAATTTACTTTTTTCCGTTACCGAGTACGTTTTTTGAAGCACTGTCTTGTACTTACAGAGACTGATAATTAAAAGATTATTTCGATTTCATTTTTCAAGTGAAATTAAATTTTCAATGATCTGTAGATCAGTCTGACAAAATTATATTAATAATTTAGAAAGTTAGTCGTAATTTTGGTTATTTACATAGAAACGTTTCAGTAACATTAATTAATAAACTAAATATGTCTTAAAGAAATTAGTAAATAGAATATCCAGTACCTAAAATTAATAAGTAGATATTGTCTTGTCGAATACAGAACCCTACCTTATCCTTATAGGTGTACACAGAAATAACGGACGATTTCTACCCTCTACAAACCACTGTTGACTGTCTCCCCACAATTTTCTTCAATTCCTCTTCTCTCCATCACTGAAAAGATGTTCTGGATCTTCCTTTATTTCACCTTTCCACCGGCATCCACTGGTACACATCGTAAGGAAATCTGATGGATTTCGTCATTCTTAAATACAATTGCAGCTGTTTCTTTTCGAAGCAGTCTAGTATATCGGATTTTTGTCTGATTTCCTGGTACCTAATTCTGTTTCTATGAAAAACTGCAGTATCGTTTCTATTTGAAAACAGCCTGTTTTTGATTCAATTATTTATTACCAATATTCAGCTCTTAGATTAAACAACCCTCCATCAATATTTTGTAAATCTGTTTTTTAATTCAATTGAAATCTCATCGGACCAAAACAGCTAATGTTGTTTCCTAGTAATCACTTTTCCGTTATTTACTATTTATAAGTAATATCATCTGTACGATTGGACGTGACCGTTAACCTGAGTTAACGACTGTCTATTACTTTCTTAAAACGCCTTAATCTGTTCCAAATCCGAAGCTGTTTCGAATGTATATTGAGACTTGTCACTAATTTCTAGACTTAGGCCTTATAATCGTTTATTCAATTATCGTATAGGCCTTATCGACCTCATCTTCCGCTAGCGACACCTGATTGTACGCAAATAAAAGCGTATAAATATAGTCATTATTAATCTAACCTCCCACGTACTTGTGTTTACGAGTGTACTCCTTGAGGGCCGTAGATGTAAATTCAGAATAAATCAAGAGAAATTGCACATTCCTTCCGCCAACGTTTATCTACAAAAAGGAATCTGACAGCATTTTACCGATCTTAATTCTACTTCGGCTACCTCTATACAAAATTTTAGTAACATTCGTTAGTGCACTAGTAATTCCTACTCTTTTAATACCTCCCTAAAGTCTTAATTCTGTATACACAGGTACACTGTCCATAACTCTTTCTCAAATTTAGTTGAAATATATAGTGCAACTCTTTTCCTCTTATTAACTTTTTCTCTGCTAGGTTCCGAATACAAAACGAACTAAATATTCAAGACATACCGGCTCTAAAACAACTTTAATTTTCTATTTCCTCCGTTTCTTTTTCTAATCTTTCTTTGAAAATTCGTCCACACAGCTCACGTACTAAGCTAATACGTTTGTTTTTCTATAAGTAGAACAGTTTACTTTATTCCTCTTCTATCTATAGATGCATTATAATTTAGCTTAGTGTGAAAACTTTTGCCGTTTATAAATAATAGTTTCTCTCTCTTTCTATCTCAAAAACCTTTAGATTTTTCTGAAAAATTATAATTTTTTCTCTGCATTTATCGAATTAAATGACTGGTTTATAAATTTCGCTTACAACTATTGTATAAATCGTTTGCTTACAACAGTTCCGTACAATGTGATTTTATTTTTATTATACTACTATCACGTTAAGTTATAAAAAGCTTAGAAATGAACGGTAATTGTATATTATTATAATCTGATCAGATAGTCAATTAAAGTAAAAGAAAGAGGCTTAACACATCATACAATAGGCCTAAATAGAATTAATTCTATTGGATAGGAGAAACGCGAATATAATACTCTCTAAAAACTTAAATTAGTTTTATGTGTTCATCTTATAGGGACTTTCTCTTCCCTTTTCTGGCATTTTCACTTCTCTACAGAGTATTTGCGGCCGATTTTTTTCATTTTTAGGCTTTTACTTCTTGATATGAGGAAGAGAAGAAAGTTTGCCGATCAGAATTAAAGTAAAGAAGATTCCGCTTACTATTTTAAAGTTACAAAATTACTTACTGAACAAATAATTTTAAGACAATGTAAAGCTGTAAATATCTCCTTTTATGTATCTCCCCGGCTTGCTTAATGATGACTTCTAGCAGCTTCTGCAATGTTTTCTGATGTTTGTTTATACTTAAAATAATATCCCCACAGAAAAGAAATCATAAACAAGAATCTTAGGCTAGTGTAAACCCATCCGATGTCGTTGCACAGTGTGTGGTGGACGGCATAATCATGTTTTTTTGTTAATCCATGCTGTGACAAACTGTTGTTAGTTATATTTTCTTAAAATCAACCAATTTTAGATTCACCCCCAGTCATTTCAATTTCATCGTTCGGAATTTTGAATATCGAATTTACTCTCTTATTTTCTCTCTATTATTTCCAAAGTAAATGGTTCTACAGCTTTTAATTGAAATTTTGCTATAATGATTACTTCTGGCTGAGAAATTTCGTATGTTATTTATCCAGCAGAAAGAATCCGTCGCTCATGTGAACGATGGTCAATGAATACTCGGATAGAATTTTTCATTAGTTTATGTCGTGGATTGAACTGAAAATTTCTGTATATTAGTCATTGATTGTAATTATTGCATTTATATGATCTTTATACGGTGTTAATAATTTTAGATCTCTTTTCCCAAATGTTTTCTGTTGAAAAAACTTGTCAATCCTATAATGAATTTTCCTTCACTATTTCTTTAGCATATATTATTACGCAAGCGTAGTACTTTTCAACTCATTTTTAAAAATGTTTCAGCTTTTTATTTTAAAGAAGATATTCTTAAAAAATAAAAATCGGTAACGCGTCTCATTTTACCATAATGAAATATTGAAAGTAATATCTTTGAACTTTTTCTTGCCATAAAATGTTAAAGGATACCTTGTTGTCGGTTTTACAAATATACATATTATAGATGAGCATTTTTATAAGCGAGTTTCATAAAATGATGCCTTTTTATTATAAGACAAAAAGAAAAACTTTTAGGGTTTATGGTTTTATCATAAACCGAACTTCACATCTTCGCTTTCAGAAGTCCGTAAGTTTAATCTCCTGGGGAATCTTATTATCTATTTACTATTTAATGTACGAGGAGAATTTCATATGTAATATTTTCGCGCATATATATGTGCCTGTATTAGCGCGCGCATGAAAATAAGAAAATAAGCTACTGGGTTTATAATCGTTTTACGTTTACCCTACCGGTGCAATATCTTGTTTTATAACTTCAAACCTTAAGTTCAATTATTTTATTTATTTACGAGTGACATCTTTGAAAATATTTTTCTCAGAAAACAGGCTGTATTATTCTGTAAAAACAATCAATATATTTTTTTCTTTAATATTATATTCATTTTTCAGTTCAATTACAAAGAAACTTCTCCTATTCGATATTTATGAATTTTCAGAATTATTTATTTTATCCTTGCTCGGTTTATTTTTAACCTTCGTTTTTATCTCGTTCCTTTTAAATGGATTAAGTCTATCCTGGATACAGAAATGAATACATAAGTTTATAATATACAGCTAATTTTTGTTAGAAATTAATTATATTATTGCGTTTATTATCTCGTTTAATAACATAAAACATTTCAGTAGCATTGAGAAAAAATCCCTCGTTTTAACGTGATTAATTTTATCTGCTTCGAAAAAAAATTATGAACGCTGATAAATTATGTAAGCCGTACGAATGAGCGAGTATTAATTAGTTTTTCTTTCCTTTCATAAAAATTTCTTTAGGTTTTATCGATTAATTCAATTATCTTAATGACTTTAGTAATTCCCTAATTGTGTAATTGTAATTATGTGTTTAACTGTGTAATTATCAAATTATACAACGACGCTCTTAATGTATTTACTATGGTAATTATTGTTTGTAAACGATTCCATTCCGGAATGGAACTAATTTCTGAATTAATTCGTACATAAAGGGTTAATCCTGTACCGGAAAATAAGTTTTTTTGTAAAGAGAAAAAGAGGGATGCTAGGGAAAGAGATATTAAGAGTAGTTTTAGTGTTTTAATATCGAAAATGAGGCTGGATTATCTGTGTAACCGCATTAAGTGCAGTTTATCCTCCTCGCGTAAGTGATTAAATATGCTTTGTAATATATTAAACAACATAATCGAGTATACTACACGCTAAACTTTACTATTTCATATTAAATTGAAGATGAATGGATATTTCATTATTGAAATTATTTCCTCATCCGGTCTGTTTGTACGATTACGTTGTTATTTATTGTGGATTAGAATAGAATTATGAGTATCGATATCGTTGTTGAGCGAGAATATATCTGGTTGTTTGCATCGTGTACTGGTATATGTTACGAACACCGCTTCGATTTATTTACCCGTAATCTATTAATTTATTCATGTAAAAGCTAATAATTAACTGGAATTATTATAAGGGCCAAATTAGGGAAGATAAAATGTATCGTACTGATTAATTTCAATATCAAATCAGTTTTTTTCTTTTATTATTATTATTGTAAAAAATTATTTTTTAAATCGCAATGGTTGTACAGTATTTATGAGGAATTTCAGTTCATGCAATTTTCATGTCTCATATTTTCTGCGTTTAGAGGCTTTAAGTAAACTTTTCTCGGTTAACTCAGCTGTCAGTTTCCCAGCGGTTTAAAACTTTTGAATTTCTATTTAATGAACTGTCAACCGCGTTAACATCTGATTAAATTGTTACGTGAAAGTATCATCTTAGCTACTTTTTGGAGGTACAATGAATTATAATTTTTCGTAGAGCACTCTGTTATATATTATTATGGGTGACAGTCCGTAGTGTTAGTTAATGCGTTAAACAACAAACATTGGGTTTAGTTACTGTATCTTAATTTCATTCATGTAATATTTCTTATGTTTTCCCTTTAAGTTTGCTGCTGATATCGAATAGAGTGTGGTAAATATTTATTTTATTATGAAATATCCTTACTAAATTATTCTATTAATTTATTACATTATTCTATTCAATTTTTACCGGGGCGTATATTTTTTTACAACAATCGTACCTACGTTTTATTGAATATGAAGTGAGGTTTTCAGAATCGAAGAAAATTTGTAAAAACAATCCATCGACGAAGGTACCCGATCTACTCGCCAGATCGATCACAGTTTAGGGTTTTACTCGTATAAATATCGATAATTTCTGTAAAGAAAAACTCAAGTCGCTTTACTTTAATTTAATTTTATTATTTTATGAGAATGATAAATTTAATTTTCAAAACCTACCTTATGTCGAATGCTCTTTCGACATTTTATTCTCTCTCTAAAGCAAAATCGATGTGAAAACAAATATTAAGGGGAAAATAAAATATTCCACCGTCATTATTCAAGGATCAGGTGAAAAATATAGATATATTATCTGCACTCGCAATAGCATATTACCTTACAATTTCGCTATATTTTCCGGAGCGCTCTTTTAACAACGTTATACTTCTACTAAATACTGCAGTATTATTTTTCGTATTAATATCATCTACATTATAGATGTTATTAAATTATCAAACAAAATTTTGTTTTTTTGTTAATTACAACCTTAAGTATTATTCTCGTAATGAAAATAAAATATTTAATGCAAAATAAAAGCTTCATAGTAAAATAATTTTACATAGAAATTAACCTCGTTACACTCGTTTATTTGTGCGTTCAAGAGGATGATTATTTTCATTTGGTTTTGCAGTTTTTAAGATGAGAATTGTTGATGTATGAACGGAATTTTTCTGTTTTGACATTTGTTGGTTTTTTCCAAATTACCTGAATTATAAATTTTGCTTAGCCCATATTATAGGTTTTGAACTTTTGAATGACGTCAAGAAGACACAGAAGGTATATAAATCTCGAAATGGAATCTCGCTTCCTTAAAACGAAAATAACATGCAGCTCGATAACGTACACCGAAGGATATTAAAGCGGAAAACAGTCGTTAATTGAAGATGTTCCTTTCTTAAAGTAATCTTTGACCGTCTGTAACTTCCGATTAAATTAAAAACAAATAGCGTTAGCCTCTCGATAGACTTTACAATAGATAATAAAAGAGATAAAAACCCAAAAAGAATTCTTCGTTGTCTAGTTTTTAACTTTTTCGTAAATTTTTAATTATAATAAAAGTTTAACTTACGTGTATGTTATTGAAAGTTATTGTTTCGCATTAAACAGAGCTGATTGATACAAAAAATTAATTTCTTACGCAATGTATTCAATTTACGCTAAAAGAAATGTAGATTATACCGCAAATGCAGGTAGCTGTATATAACGTACGTAAAGAATGTATTCGTAAATAATTTAAATGTATATAGAATGTAAAAAAAAATGTATGTAAATATATAGAATGAAAATTGGAGAAAAAGTTAGTTTTATACATTCTGATATTTACTCATATTCCGGAAAAGATTTATTCAAATTTACTTTTTTACAGAATTTTATTAATGTATTTCTTACGAGTTGGTATGTATCTGTATTAATAAACCGTTACACTACCTGAAAATTAAACAGATTCTTATTTATAAAAAGAAGAGTAGGGATTCTGGTAAGTTTAGTTTACTTTAAAGATAAAGAATATTTAGTAATGCCATATATGTTACCGATTGAAAAGCAGTATTTTGTTATGTCATCATTTAAATCTTCGGGACTGCGTTTGACAGGAGGGATCTCACGGATTGACCGTCCCCGAGGTAACGTCTTTAAACATCCTTCGCTTCTTTTTTTTTTTACATTCAATGAATTAGTCATTTGTTGTAAGTTTACGGTATATCTAAATTAGATGGCTTGTAACATCGTCTTTTTCGACTTGTTATTTGAGAGAGAGGTTCATTTTCTCTTATTATATGTAAAAAAAATAAATGAAATGTAAAAATAATGATTCTTCTTTTCCTTGTGGGGTTTTTTAGTTCTCTAGATTCTCCATTCTCTAACTTTTTTTTCATTAGATTAGTACATAATAGAATTGTAAGTGCACGCGTGCGCATACTTTACGATGACTTTAGTTTCATTATTCTGATGTGGAGTGGCGCACGAAATGATTCAACATTTGGTTCGGTTAAAAAATATTTATTTGAATCCCAATACAGAAAAGTAAAATACAACTTGTTTATACCTGGAGATTATGTTCTGGTTATCACAATATGTTCAATATGACCACCATCAAGTCCTAGCAGCTTTTTCAACACGAACTGCTGTGTTGTTAATAATTCGACGACACATTTCTTCGGGTATCTCGTTGCACGCCTTAATCATCAGCACTCGCAGTTCCGTTACAGTACGAGGATGTTTAGGGAAAATTCTTTTCCTTTCAAAATCTCCAAAGAAAATAATCACACGGATTCAAATCAGGACTGATCAGGGCCTGTTCTGTCCGCACGCAAAACTATTAGGAAATCGGTTTAAAATGACATTTGCGTTAAACGTTTCATGCAGAAAATCTAAAACAACATTAGCTGTGTGTGGTCTGGCTCCATCCTGCACGAACCACTTTTTTTCTAATTGAAACCTTTTTGCAAGAAGCTGAGGAACAACATTTTTTTATGCAGTATGTTTAGGTAATGTTCACTATCTGTTCACTGTCTATTTTTATTAACAAACCCGTCTAGGTGAAAATGTGCATCATCTGAAAATCAAACATTGTTCATCAATTCATTGTGATTCATAGCCCGTTCAGCGAATGACATTGTTTGATGTTCATCGTCAACCGGTAACTTAGGCAATACTATTACTTTGTCGGAAAAAATGCAAATCAGTTATTAAAACTCGCTGCACAGATCTCCTAGAAATTCCAAGTTGTGCTGCTGCTTTTCTTGTTGATCTGCGCGGGCTCCTCAGCAACGGTGCTCTGATAACTTTGACATTATGTGGAGAACGAACATCGGCAGGCCGTCCGCGCATACTCTCAAATGCTAAACCATTACTATTAAATCTTTCGTAAAGTCTACGTAGGTATTGTTTTATATGAGGGCGACCACCGAGTTTGAAACGTGCACGAAACCATCTTTGTGTAAGCACCACACTTTTCGTTTCATTAAAAAACATCACAGCCTGTACGCGGTGTTCAACAGTCAGTCTTCCTTTGCCAGCCATCTTGGAAAGATACACAAACAGCGCACTCGGAAAGAGAAAAAACTAATATTTATGAACTGCTGACACTTGTGCCAACGTAAAACACATTTATTTGTTAATTTATTTATTTATTAACGTAAACAGTTATTTCCAAAATAAACTTGGGTCATTTCGTGCTTCACTCTGTATAGTGCTTAACGTTTCTTATGAATCTAACGGCCATATTATTCTAGTCGTACTTTCTATCTTTCCGCCGATTTCAGCAGAATATCTCTTAAATTGTACAAAAGAAAAACTAACGTATAAAGTCCTCCTGTTTCTGTGAGGGTTTTAGCGAATTTAATCTTTTTTTCCAACCTTGGAACAAGCCTAATAAAAACAGAAAAAACTTATCCGCTTCTATTAAAAAGGTCGCCTTTTTAAAACTCGCAGCGGTAGCTATTTGTTATCATAAAATATAAAACAAAACATTTCTTGTTATTAGACTTAATTTTTTTCGTTTTTTTTACGATAGTTTAATTTTTGACGGAACACCTGGCGGTCAGAGGTTAATAATTTTGTACAAGTACATTCCTAAGTTAAAATGAGATGGTCAAGTTTAGTGTAATTTTTTATATTTTATTTTTTTAGCTAACTTCTAATAATTGGACACATCTAGTTTATGGCTAAAACTAGATGTAGAGGCATAGCGTAGATACACAATTGTTCGAGTATAAACGCCATTCATTCCAAGTACGAGTTTTCATATTAAAGTTGTTCGTGGTAATTAGAGAATGAACTCGTCAATAATTACTCCACCTGACTGTTCGTAAACTAATAAATCAGGTTCTGTAGTTATTTACTCTTGTATGATTACCTGAGTGTACAATTATTTTATTTATCACAAACGTCTAATTATTTTTTCAGGTACAAATCGCATAGTACAAATTGTATTAGATAATTAGTATGAATTTCACGCATATATTTATTACACTATATCCGTATCATCAAAAATCATTAATAAGTTCGCTGTAAGTGTTTACGTTTAGAAACTGAATGCCAAATGTATTTGTACAGAAAAGAATCATTAATAATTCAACGTATTATTACTTAGACGTAGTTTATTTACGTTTTTAATCGAACTCCTGATCGTGACAACAATTCATTAAAAATGCGACATAATAAATTTATAGAAAACTTTACTCGTAGGATTTTTTTAATTTACAAAATACTACATTTTTAATTTCCGATTAAGTTCTATTGGTGGTTTAATGATTTTTGAAAAAAAATTAAAAAATTTTTCCCGATGGATCGGGAACCGGTCAATCGAGTGAGAATTTATTTTCAAGAAACATCAGTTCGTTTTTTTAGGAAGAAAGTCCTTATAGCAAACGAAAGTACAACTTCGGATAATAAAAAAGTGAATAAAATATGTGTAAATTTCTATAATTTTAATGAGATAATGCTAATTTCTTCTGTTTTTTTTTAATTTAGGGAATAATTTTATTTACATTCTTTCCGGAAATAACTTCAGTTTCTGATAAGTTTAATTTTTGACCAGTTTAAGAAAAGGAGTTGGCTCTTTGCAGTTATAAATAATGTAGAAGCGCGAATGTTTATGGTATAAATTAAAAATTAATATTGAACGTGTACAAAGAATAAGTTATGCTTAACTATCGTTAAAGTAAAATAACTACGGAAATCCTGAAGAACTATCGTTTAAAGTTTTAAAAAAGTCGAAAACTTAACCGAAGCGCTGCGTTTCGATTGCCAAACGATCGTCGTAATTATCATAAAGGTAATTGTAAAATTAAATGAAGATACAAAACAAACAACGTTTACGAAATTATCCGAATTATTTGTTATGTATTAAAATTAATAACATTTTATCTTACAAAAGAACTTCTTTCGTATTGATTCTTAAGTGTTTGTTTGTTTGTTTAATTATCTTTCATGTATTCTTATTATTTCGTATCTAGGTAATTCTTTAAATTACCATCTAAATATAACGCTTCGAGGTTTTCAGATGTGCAGTTAATGTAAGCAGTTGTTGGACATTTTCTTATTTGTTTTATAAAAACGGTATTGTACTAAAGGAAATTAAAGAAAACCAATTTCAGACTCATTAGTCGACATTATTTTGATGATTTTCATTTTAAATTTCATTAAGAATATCAAGGATATTTGATTGTCAATATAAATATAGAAAGAGAATGGGTACACTTGTGGTGGAGAGCTTTTTTCTCTTTCATTAAACCCGCTTAAAAGGAACGATCTAAACTCTTTGATCGTAACTCTTTGTGGAAAGTGTTTGATTTGCCTAAAGCATTCGATTCTATCCCTCATTATGCAAGGAATTAAAAAAAATAATAATTAGAATACGATGGAATAAAACAGAAACTTGTTTACTGTATATAAGACTACGTATTTTTTAAATATTTTTTTTTTAATGCTAGATTTTGAATTTATATTTAGTTTCACTTTAGTGCTGGTAATTTTTTTTTTAAAATCGAAAAAATTAGCGGTGAGCGAATTTAAACAAAAACTGTTTAAAAAAGAATGGTAAACATTTTACGCGGCGTAGAATAAGATTGTAGAGATCTCTGTTGATTGTGAAATCGTCAGTTAGATCCGATTTGTTTCTTTTGAAAATGATATACCGTGTTCAGTGAAAGGATTCTCGGGCCCATTTCATCATTAAGTTACAATGTGGCTTAATTGCCCCTGCTTAGAGCCAGATGGATGGTAGCAATAATAAGGTGAATGCTTGCAGAAGCAAGCACCGCTATCCGCTCACTCGACCCGTTCGAGTTATATAGTTCTCATTCAATTTAATTTTACCGTATAACCTTTGACTTGCTAATAAGTACCTAACATGGTGCACGTTCTATAGTATCGTTGGTACAGTTGAGGGATAGAGTCGCATAAACCATCAAATTGACTCTAATCAGAATTATTACAAAAAAGCAGGAAAAGTTACTTTAAAATTTAAAAAATATGTTTTTTCTCAAAAGCAAAAATATTCTACCGATGTATTTTTATATAATATTAATTAAATACACCTGAATTATTCTCATTATCGTTGAACCTGAACAAGTAATGTTCTCAAATAATTTCAACGAGTAATCGTCCAGATTGTTTTATTTTGAAACGCCATTTATTAAAAATGTTTTTTAATCTTACTATTCGACATACCAGTTTCTTTCTATTTAATAATTTCGTGTTTTTCGACGCTAATCTACGATTTTCTACAGATTTCCTTGATCCTAATAGGCATGGCTGGTTGAACAACGGATTGGAATGCAATTAAATCCGTCTTAAAATACTAAATAATAATAAAGAAAACTTGAAAAAAGACCCGCTAACTAAAAATAAACCTCAAAAACACGCCCGATAGAATCACCCAGCAGCAAGGGACTCTGTCCAGGTTCTGCGATAAAGTAGGGAGTAATAAACTCCCGCCAACTTTGCATTCCATTCCTAATAGGCAAATACCCCGGAGCGTTCCTTTCTTCATTCGTGGAGTAGCATACCTAACCATCTCTAAGCTGATTTACATAACATATAATAATGTACCGATTTCCAAATCCTTACCTTTCCAAATCCTGTATCTTTCTAATGATGTATGAATTTTTGCTTCTTAGTTGAAGAGGATTCTATTTGTGTAAATAAAAGCTTATTCATGATTAAAAATGAATGTTGATCTAATAATTTGTTTTAACCGTTATTTTATTTTGATTTTAGTTATTTAATTTGACTTAGTTATTGATTTTCTTTACTGACTACAGGTTAACGCTTTGAATATTTTCGCCTTAATTTTAATGAACAATTTTTTAAAGTCTTTTCTTTTTATTTCATGTGGTTATTTCACTGCTTTATTAATTTTTAGCAAATATATTTTTAATACACCTACTTAGCAGTATGAGATATTCGAGTTTCTATGCAAAACAATAGAATTTTACGGAAAGTAGACATGTTATTCATTTGTATGTTGTTGTATAACGTTTTGTCGTATTTTGCTGTACGTCTTAAAAATTCACACATGTTGCGGTTTATTGGTACTTTAAAGTATTACTTAGAAGACTGTATTATATGTGTACGGCGATAGACAGGTTTATATTTGGTAAATTATTAAGGCGTAATAAGCACTATAGCAAATCGATACTATACACCACTTTAAATATACTACCGATACATTAAAGAAATTTTTCATGTTTTCAATGAAAAATATTATATGACTTAAATATAAATAAGGTTCTAATTTTGTTTGAAATGATCAGGATAATCTTTGGTTCGAATCCCTATCAGGCTAGACATTTTTTTTCACGTGCTACAAAATTCATTTTCCATCCTAAAAAAAAATCAGGCCGGTAGCTATATTTGAACGTAAAATTATATTTGCCAGGGTGAAGTAAATAAAAAGCGCTGTGTTCAGCACACTTACTTTTTCAACAAAAACGAAATGAAGATTCAGCCGAAATGAAAATTCGAGGGTCTTCTTTCCCGTTGAATACCGTTTTTACTAGTTATTCAATATTTTTTAATGTAATAGTGTTTCACAACAAGCTGAATTCAATCTCTGTATGTGTGCCTGCGCATGTGTATGTATCAATACTTAATATATATTGTTGCGTATACGTAATAATAACAATAACAGATGTGATTTTTTTTAAGACTACAGAGGTACTATCCGACCAGAATTACTTTTACACTAATTACTGAAGCCTTCCAGCTATAGCATTGACATGCTTTTGAAGTTAATTTTAGACTTTCTTTACATAGATTTGAAGATAGATCATAGATGAATTATTTTTACTCAATTTAAGATTTCAAAACTTAGTTTACAATAACTTTTTTTACTAAATAGATTTCTTATACCTAATTTAATATAATTTTTTATTTTAATATTAAAAAAACTTACTTACTTTAACCTCTACGGGAAGTCTTTAACTTCTGAAGTACATTGTTTCATTGTTATAAATTATAAACATTTGAATATGTCTGATGTTTTCACCGTTAGACTATTTTTTTAGATTCCCATCGAGTACCTCTGACATTGAAGAATGTGATTCATTTTTTTGCTTAAATCGGTTTTTTGGTAAGCAAGGTAGTGATTTTTACGGCGTGGATTGATATAAATTCAGTGGTGCTCTCAAAACTTAAAGCCGAATTAAGAAGTCAGTTTAGAGAGTGGTGGTGATTATATAAGATAGTTATACGGTTTGCATCCGTCGTAATATATAAATTCTTGAATTATGTCAGGTATTGTTACTTTAGGAAAGTAAAATTCACTTAATAGTTCACTTAATAGTGCTTACTGTTGCAATCTTATTATGTAATAACTTTATTGGATTCCCTGTCTAGGATTAGATTAAGGTCTACGCATGACTGCATTTAAGCAGTATTCAAAGGTGCTTCAAAACTCCAGTGTTTTCCCGACAAACAGCACAGTATCTAATTTAAGGTCATCCGACCAGATATTATGAGAATGTAACGACTAAGCCGGGGACGCTTTGTGGGGTTAAATGGAATTAGTCGGTATTAATCCTTGCGGTGGGAATTTTCCATATTCTTCCTTTTAATTTGCCTCATAAAAACGGCATGCGTACACCTCTTTTTCCCCCATCGCGAGTCTCGGCGCATTAACTTTTAATTACAACTGACGGTAATGGTGAGAGTAGGCCGTATTACCGTGCATGGGATTACGTTACGGTTGAAAACTCACCTCCGTCCACGGTTTATTATTGTTTTATAAATTAATTTGAATCTGTTTTTCCGAGCTATGTTCTATTCAATTAAAAATATAAAGAGATAAATTAGATAGATAAAAGAAGTTTTTTAAATAATAAAAAATTTTAAAAAATCTTTTAGTAATAACATGATACATATTTGATTTTATTAATTTTCTTTTGTGTACCAGTGTCATTATTGAATGGTTTTTTATCGATTAACGAATTATCATGACATGCTTCTGACATGCATTTAAAATTAATTTTAGACTTTCTTTACGTAGATTTTTGAACGCTTTACATCACAGATGAACATTTATTCGATATACAAAATTTAGTTTACAATAATTTAAGTTTTTACTGAATAGATTTATTTCTAAAACTAATTTAATACTATCTTTTATTTTAACCTTAAATTACTGCTATAACGAACTTACATTAAACTCTACGGAAACTCTGTTAACTTCTGAAGTACATTACTTCAATGTTATAAATTATATCATCTTTTTAATATATCTTCTGCTGTTTACGCCGCTAAACCATTTTTATTTAGAATCCCATCGATTACCTCTGTGTCGTAGAAGAATGTGAATCAAGTTTTTGTTTAAGCATTGGAAAAATCACAAACTATATTTTTTATTCAGCTGTCCTTTCCACTTACCTTACCTTACCTTACCTTACCTTACCTTACCTTACCTTACTTTATAACTTTTTGCTTACAGTTCGTTCGTCATTACTAAACTTTTTTATTTATTTGTAGACCTCTTTTATTTATTTTAGCTTATTGAACTTCCAGTTTTGTTTCGAGATCGAGCATAGAGATTATTACACTGATGTGTAATATGCGTACAGAATTAATGACACCGGCTAGTGACGAAAAAAAATTGTTCGTAGGATAGTCGATTTTTTATTTGTCATTTATTCGACTAGTTCGATTCTCTATTTAACGGTCTTTAGAATAATCGTTTAACCTAAAGATGTTTACACGCCATATGGGTACCTCAAGTTTTGACTTGTTTGTGCCTATAGTCTTACTTTGCCTCTATTGTTTCCTTTTTCAGTTTTCAAACGTACATGTTCGTCGACATCGATCGCTTCAGCGTCGTGTATGTTGTTTGACGGGTAACGTACCCGAAACGATTCTCAATTCGTCCTTGAAAATTCCATATTCGTTCTCAAAAATAACAAGCTCGTCAGACCACACTAAGGAAATCTAGGAGGGAAGCGGTTTCCTGTCGCTTAGTTCACCAAGTAGCATTCACTGGAACATATCAAAATGCCGAACCGATCAAAATTCAAATGATTTACTTCATACATAGCGTACCGTAGGATTTCAAAGTGAACATCATTATTCTTAGATAAAATGACTCAGATTTGCGACTCTTTTACCTTAGGTTTTTTTTTCATTTAAAGTATAATAAAATTTGTGGCAGATAGTATAAAGCAAAAAATAAATGTACCCGTGTGCTTTCTTTATATTAAAACGGTCATTTATGCACGTCCTTGACACAATAGGAAAATTTCGGTTCATACAAATACGTTTAATAATTTCTTTTTAATCCTAAATTTATGTGTATTTGATAATTAACAGATAGTTTTCTACCTGATCTGTTCACTCCTGTCGTTTTGGATATTTCCTTACTTCGTTCATTCTTTGTAACTTTTCTATCTAAATAACAAAATCTTTAAATTATACGTACATACTACGTCTTCAATCTTTACTCGGATTTAGGTAAAATATAAAAAAATTTGGATTTGATACGTTGGGTTCAATAGGTTAGAGAAGATTAATATCTAATAATATTTAAACCATCAATATTCTCCTAAGCCGCATCTCATCATATTGATAAATGACTTTTGTTTTATTCATTTTTATCTTTAAACCGAATTTCTCTCTTCGTAATGTTCTCGTTAAATAATTCTTTTAACTTTGTTTTGATCTCTAAACTGAAGAGTGTATTTCTGAAAAATAAATTGTAGAAAATAATAGTAATATTACAAGGTTGTAACATTACTATAAATATAACAATTTAAATATCTATTTATCTCTATCTCCGGTTTCTTTTTAATATGAATAATTAATTTCCTAGATATATCTGAATTGGTACCTGGTTTTACGGTATTGAAATTTAGTACAGCATGAAAAATTTCGACCTTCTCTATCCTGAGGATTCTAGAATTTTCCGGATGACAATCCGCCATGAGGACCGGCCGCTTTGTTTGCCTATATTTTATTACATTATCCCTCGATCGTTTTCAAGATGAATTATTAAAAGAAAAGACTTTTTAATTGATATCTAAAAATTGCAAATAATTTAAGTTTTTTTTTTAAAAGTACACGTTTAATTTTGGACCCTATGGAAATATTTTGCCATCTAAAAAGAATAATTTACTAAGTATTCATCTTAAAATTTATACGTATAATTCTTTATTTTTAATATATTCTTAGTGAAACGCATAAGATTGCAATAAATTTAAAACTAGTAAGTGTATTACAGGAATATAATTTTATGTGAGCGAGATTTTTTCTAGCGATTTTAAAAAATGATAAAGTTACGCGGATAATTGAAAACTGGTTTTATATTTTTGTTAAGACTACAAAGCCTCCAAAATCCTGCTGTGTCAAGACACTTATCGATTGGCACTTTTAACCGTTCGACATTAATTATCTTATTTTGATCAGTTTAAGTCAACAATGTTTGCATTTTTCTAGCAACCGGTAAGGTTTCTAACTCGTATAAAAGTCCTTATCAAGGTAATAAAATTTTGAAATTCTATTCTTTACTCTCACACGAAGAAGAAATACTGTACATATTTTAATCATGTTTTATATATTGTACATTGTTTCCAGCCCACCTCGTGGAAATTGACATTCAAACGCTCTTGTCTTTAAGCACGACCTTTTCTGTCTTCCACCTGAGTCGCCCTTCTAGAGCGGTAATAAAATTTACAAATCATTTTTTGTTTTCCTTTAAAAAAAAATATTTTTTACTGAAGTTCAGAGTAAAAAAATATAAGTAAATTTTTTAAAAACTTAATCCATGAACTTAATAGAGAAATTTGAAGAAAAAAATTATCGGAATAGTTATTCATACCATACGAATTACGAACCACTGATTAATTTTATCGACACACTTCCACGTCAGAAAATATTATTACTCTTGAGATTTAAAATTATGTATGAAATAAATACATATTTTATTTTATTTAACACTGTTACTGATTTGTTTTTTTTTTTTTTTTTTTTTTTTTAGATATTCCCAGACTGTTATCATTTACAACACCCGGGGGTCGCACGGCGTTCTGTAAATCCTAGCCCTGAATATCACGAAAACCTTTTATCAGAAACACAGGTAAGTCATTTGAAATTAATTATTATGTAATTATAGTATTCTTATATTGTTTTTGTGTATTAAAATAAATTATTGAATATACTTTATTTAATATTTACATCTGATTGCAATCAAACCTATAGCTAGCTGATAGACGTGATATCTATATTACATTAGATATGTTTTTGCAATCTTAAGTAATATTTCCATTATTTTATAATTATTAAAGTAATGTTAATAAGACCACAGACCACCAGTTAAGAAGATTTAACATGAGTTGCAAAACTTTAGCCTAATTTTTGTAATAATATTAAATCGCAAATCGCCCGATGAAAGTTAAAACTGATGAAAACGATAAAACTTTGAAAATTAAAACTTCAAATTAAAACCGAAATATTTTTAGTGTACTTGATTAATATTCACTTAATATATAAACAGAAAAAATTAATATTTATTTTCGTCGGTTACAGAATCTAACACGTATTCCCTGTGTACTGAGCACATGCGTGTTTAAAAATTACTCGTGTAATACCGGCGCCTAAGATATTTAAGATATCTGATATCATCAGTTCCATTCTCTCGATCGGTCCTATTTATTTTTCATCAGCATTTTGATTTCATTTGATCCCATCCCATTCTTCTTCTACTTTGAAAATCAAAACTTTTTGACCTTTCGAGGGCTTTTGATAGCAAAGATCATGATGTTTATTGTAAAATGGAATAATGTTGTATTATTTCATTAAATGCATGTAAACCGAGTATTTTTATTTCCCGACGTTAGGCTTACGTAACTACGTATAAGAGCTAAAAGCCAAACAGCAGTTTTAATTACTAACGTTTGTAATTATAAATCAAGTTTTAAGAAACCAGTTACTGATATTATTCGTTCATATGAAATTTTTTATATATCTGTTAACGCCATAATTGATTTATGAATATCTGTTTAGATCTAGACTCTTGAATATCGCTGACACTATAATGCCGATTAGAGCGAATTCACATTTATGCGTTGCCATTGGGAGCATTTATGGGTGCGGTTTTTTGCGAATAGTTTTTTATCTATTAAATTACTAGTAACAAAATCGAGTTTATTTGCGGTTTTCGGTGAAAGGTAGATATATTTCTGTGCAATAGATCGTAAATGTCACCCATTTACCATTAACAAATTTTTTAAGTTCTGCGACCGGACCGTGTTCCTAAGATCTGTGTTTGATCTTTAAGTTAGTCCTAACGCACAAATAATTTCGCGAACGAGTGATTTATTTTACTTATCGTGTTTCATGAGTAATTAGTTATTCGTCTTCTTATGCGTTTTTTTTTCAGTCGAATTGAGCTACGGAATAAATAATTTATTTAACTTTTATTTTATTTATAAAAATTTACAAACAGTTTTAGAACGCTTCAAAATCAATTCTATCCTAAATTTATAAGAAGCATTAAAATTTATTGTAAAACAAAATGAAAAAGTACTATTTTAATGAAAAATCGAAAAATTAGTTTGTATTATCAGAAATTTTAATTAATCTCAGTCGTACAGTTCGAAATACCCGGTTTTCTTGAGTAGAATAAAATTAGTTGGCACTCCTTAACTTTAAATTTAAACAGATTAGAGATGCCGATTTTTTCCAGTTGAAGAAGAAAGTGATTCGTTGAGAAAATGGAAGCAAGATAAACAAAACCACTGTCACGTAAGGGGTGAACTTTAATGTGAAATATGAATATTATTCTTTATGCAATGTTTGTTAATATCTTTGCCGTGATTAAATATGCTTAATTCGGTTTAATAAAATCGAAAAATTAGAACATAAGTAAAATAGGGATGGTATTACGTAAAGTTAATTAAATTTATGCCAGCAGGAGTTGCTGTATCCTAAGACCAATTTTTATTCTTACCTGTTTGTGAATTTTAAAGATTTAGCTTATGTGACGATTTACTCCAGAAAAGAATAACCATATTATAATAAAAGAGGACAAAAGATATATAGCCGAATTGTTAAACAAAACTTAAGATAATTTTAAAAAAGATTGCGGTGTATTTATATAACGAATATTAGCTCAGTATTTGTAAAGATTGAAGAAATAAATTATTGCAATTTTCCGAATTTCATGATAAATCGAATGACATTTAAATCCTACAGATACGTAAATATAACACAAGGCAATAAATGTTATTATATGATATGACATGTAATATTTCAACCGGAAGACGAGTAAACGAATCGGAGAAAATCTATTTGTCATTTGTGTAACGCATATGATTGTGTCCCCGAGGAATAAATCTTGATTCTTACTTAACTGGTCTGTCAGTCATTGTGATACTAGTCTTATAAAGAAATAAAAGTCCTATAAATTTTTAAAGTTGAACAGCAATTATTATTGCTAGTAAGTTTCTGTAAATAATAATATTATTATTATAACAATAATAATAATTGCTAATTATTGCTGTTTAAGGTTTCCATTGATTTTTCAACATCAACCGTTTAAGGTTACTGTTTTTTCTCTTATGTTCTGACGATTTTATTTAAACGTTTTGTTGTAGCAAAAAGAATAATATTAATTTTACATTTCAAAGTCACCTTATGTGACACAGGTATTTATAGTTCACTTAATTATCTCTATGAATCACCTCCTTCATCCATTGAAAAAAGTCAGCAGCTCTATCTGTTTAAATGTAAAGTTATGGAGTACCAAGTAATATTATTCTGCCCAAGAATACCGAGTATTACGAACTTCACGAGGGTGATTTATTAAAATGTACGGTAATAAAACTTATAACTTACATAACTTTGACTTGAAACAATGTATGAACACTGAGCAGTGAACCTTTTACAACTTATTTCGGTTAATTATGAATGCTGGCTTCTGTTGTTGCAAAGTTTTATTGTCATATCATCATGTTTGGTCCTATAGTTTGATAAATTATAGTTATAAATAAAAATTCGCTATATTTATTTAAATAAAGTAATTATTGTCTTAAAGGAGAAATTAAAATCTACATTATCTGAAGAAACTACTTTAAAAACTAACTCGGTTCAAGTTTTATGAAATTAGATAGGTTTTAAATTGAAAAATTGAAATATGCGAACTAGTTAGGTTTACCGCTTTTCTTATGTGTGTGGTGAGCGTGTGGGCGCGCTTGTACGTGAAAGTACGTTTCAGTTAACGTAAACGTAAGATTTCAAACGAAGCAGAAATAAATCATAGGCAAGCTAGAATAAAATTTTCTCGCTTGACTTTGGTAGTTTTACAATTCGTTTGTAATTACACCTTCGTTGTAATCATATCTTTTTTCTGAAAATAATGTTGTGGGACGACGCGATTGTTATTATGAAAACCGTAACTATTGAAAGATAGTAAATTGTTCACCCGGCTGGAAAAGAACCTACTTGGAACTAATTTTTTTGTTTCAGTTGAAGAAGCATATTTTCGTGAAGACTGCCACAGAATGCTGACTGCTGTTGTAACCGACTTGTTTTAAAAACGCAGAAAAAATATCTTATTGAAATAAATTAAACTTCTGTCGTTCTGATATTTCGTAATTGTTATAGCATATCGAGGAGTAAACTAACTGCACGTCATTACGGACTCCTTGTTTGCTTTTCAGTATGATGTAAGGAAAGGTTAAAAAAGTATTAATCTAATTTCTTTACGACGTTTATAACACCGAAACACAATTATTGCAATATCTTCTCTTGCCGTTTTTTTCTTTTTAGCTTCCGGAACCACCGGTAAGGTATTACTTCAGAGGATGAATGAGGATGATATGTATGTAAATGAACTGTAGTAGTCTTATACAGTCTCAGGTTGACCATTATTGGGTTGTGTGGTTAATTGAAACCCAACCACTAAAGAATACCGGTATCCACGATTTAGTGTTCAAATCTGTATATAAAATTAACTGCTATTATAATATTCGAAACTCTACGATGATTGCTGTATTTTATTTTGTGTGTGCAAGGCAATAAATGAGTTAACTTCAAACTGCGTTCAAAATGATTAAAAACTTCTTAATATAATGAATAAGTTTTTAAAGTCGGTTATAGAAACGGTCAGAAAAGCGTTTGTGTAATTTACTTTTTATGCGTCTTTATCCTCTACTGTTGATCTACATATCACTTGCATCCTTCACATTTATATACAGACGAATGTAAATCTGTAGTTTGTTGAAATGAACTGCGTTACCGAACTGTTACACTGTCTTTTTAATTGTAACATCGTTTAAAATGAACCAAGAAAAATTATCTGTAGTCTGGTTTTTTGTTACAATTGATTTCAATGCAGACAGACGTAGTAAAATAGCTGTTTTGAGCTGGTAAAAAAAAATATATTGTAAAATTTAAGACCCGATTACTACTGCAACAAAAACTTTATACCACACAAAATAAAATACAGCAATCATCGTAGAGTTTCGAATATTATAATAGCAGTTAATTTTATAGTAAATTACACAAACGCTTTTCTGACCGTTTCTATAACCGACTTTAAAAACTTATTCATTATATTAAGAAGTTTTTAATCATTTTGAACGCAGTTTGAAGTTAACTCATTTATTGCCTTGCAAACACTAACTTTTTTCAAAAGTTTTGTAGTGAGGCCAGTAGTAAGTAAATAATATTTCTTTTTTTATAAATAATTATTCTTGTATAAACAAAAAGAAATAAAGGACCAACTAAAAGAAAGTACATGTAGATTTAAATCAATTTACCACCCAAAAGAGGTATTTCAAGTCTATTGAAATAATAGTCGCTTTATTACGGTAACACCGTGCAAGGACGGGGGAAAGAATCCCCGTTTTTGACAATTTTACTGCAGTGCAATTTTTATTTCATTAAATTTTTACCCCTGACGGCGCGTGTGCATCTTTCGACTAGAGGTTGTGCACTTTCCCGGAAACAATCCCGGTCAGTTTCAACGCGATTTTCTCGAATCGATTGTTATTTCCTAAGGAAGAATTTCTAAGGAAGACGTAACTATCTAAAATCGGTTACTATTTTCACTTCCTTGTCCGTACAAGGAAGTATTATAATCGCGAACAATTTACGATTTCAGCGTGACGTCTGTAGGTAAGTACGTAAGTATGTACGTATCTCTCGCATAACTCAAAAACAATTAGCCGTAGAATGTTGAAATTTTTTATTTAGGACTATTGTAACTTCTAGTTGTGCACCTCCCCTTTTGATTCCAGCTGACTGAACTAAAAGTATCCAAAAAAGCCCAAAATCCCCAAAAACTTTGATTTTGGGAAAAAGAAAAAGGGAAATAAGGAAAAGATAAATGAGGGAAGGAAAGGGAAAAGGAATGAAAAGGGGAAAATGTGGGAAATGAGGAAAGGGAAAACGGGGAAAAGGAATATGGTAAAAATGACAATGGGAAAAGGAAAGGGAAAAGTTATATTTTGTGAAGTTCCGTAATGTTCATTTTGTTAATGTTTTATCAAAATTTCAATTGTGTTCATTTAATCTATATATGTACTCAAATCTAGCAACAGCGAAACATTGTCGGGTCTGCTAGTATGATATAATATTAATCGGTAATAAGATGTTAGTTTCACGTTAGTCACGGTAACAGCTAATCACATTAATCAGCGTAGTATTACTACTGATGCACATGTGTAATCTAAATGTAATATTAGTGCGCGCGTTAATTAATAATACGTGTTATACTTTGTGTGTATCATATACATTTAAACAGTTTGTATTAATTATATAAACACGTAATGTACTACGTTTACATTTATAAGGCGATAAGAAATATTAAAAATTTATTTATTACTTACATAGATCATCTCTTTGTTTTCAATGAATTGCTATCCTCAGATTTTTTTTTTAAGTTTATTAATTAAGATTTTAAAAAACTTCGAATTTTTCTTTCAGTATAAATCATTTTAAATGATACATCTTTATTTATATTACTTCAGTGAACTGTTTTTGTTCTTTTGTCAATATGTATTAGATTACGACGAATTGTAAGCAAATATTCATAAAAAATTATTTCTAATTTGTAATCAACTTTTTATTATTTTTTATTTTATTTTATTATTATTATTTCAAATTTTCTATCCGTTATCATATACAGGTATACTTTTTATAGCTATTATAATCGGTTAGTTGAGTAGGAACAACTGCCATCATAAAAATTCAGAAAATTTCAAGTTCTAATTTATCATCCTTTGTTATGAAGTAATCAAGGATAATTAATTTTCTGTCCTTCATATGTGAATCGTATATTATTAATAAATTAAATTAAACGCCTGAGGTTGGTACAAGACTGTACATTTACCGGCACAGTTACATTACAATGATAAGTCGCTAATGACTTATAATTCATTAGCGATTGGTAAATAAAAGTAATAAAAAAAAATTAGACGCCTTTATTTTTCTTTTATTTTCATTGATTTATTTGTGACAATCACCACACATTTGATATAATAATAGTTTTCATCATATATTAACAAAATATTAACTAATTTTTCACCTCGATTTTGTAAAAAAGCTATCTGCTATCTAGCTAGATAATGGGAATCCCAAGGGATTTTCCGCAGAGATAATCATGACGTTATAAAAAAAGTTTATCTTTTAAATTAAAAAAAATATTAAGAATCAAGAATGAACATTTATTTGTATTATAGTATTATCGAACCGAAAGTCTGATAAACGAACAAAAATGGCTGAAGTTACTACGTATAAAATTATTTAGTTTTATAAAAAAGGGCTAAGAACATTCTTTATTTAATTAAGTGTTTTTTAATAAATTTTAAATTTCACAAAAGCTTACTGAAGAGTAACTCTCGAATACTTAAGCATTCATAACATTAAAAAAAGGTTATCTGATTATTTAGTGTTATAATGCTGCAGAAAACAGTATTTTGTAAATATGAAACGCGCGCACACACACTCACACACGGGGATTCGAGTTTTAATAGTTTCATTGCGTGAAATTCGAGGCTAAGTAAATAGAAATATACTACTCAGATTCCAGCTTTTCAAAAAAAAAGTTTCTTTTTCTTCCTAAATCATCATTATCATTGAGTAGGAATGATAGAATATTTTTTTTCCTTTTATCTCACCTCCGCTGAAGATAAAATGAAACAGATCACTTAGATACCTAGATGATGTAATTAATGTGCATTGTAGTGATGCAACTTGATGGAGGCTAATTTAATTTCAATACATACAGTTATTCACTTAAATGAGACAGTGTGTTAATAATGTCTTGATAATTTTATGTTTATTCTAATTATTGACTAGTTTTATTAACAGACTTCAAAAAAGGAGGAATTTATATCGATTCGACTATATTTATTTTTTAATTATGTTACGCAATATCTCCGACTTTAATAAACCGATTTTTACCACGTTTTTTCCGGAAGATCGAAAGAGTATACTTTCGGAATGGTCTCATATAAATTTTAACCAAATCCTCAAATAATGTTAGGAAAAATACCAAAAAAACAGAACGACTCGACACCGTTAGCTGCTGATCGCTCCCACCAATACAGTGTTGATCTGTTACCTGTATGACTAGGATTTAATAACAGTCCATATTATCATTGTTTAGTCTCCGTGGAAATATTCATGGCATTTCTTTCTATATTTTTCTTCCTTAAACAATCATTTTTTTTCTAAACTCCACCTACATTTAATAAACCTACATTTAATATTTATACAAAATTGTGAAAAGGTGTATTATTTCTAATTGCAAAATTGTAATGTAAATATTTATATTTATATTGTCCAATAATAAATTCTAATTTTGCAATATTAAATGAACATACAACAAGCTTCCAACCAACATCTCCCCGTATGAAGTGAGTTAAATATTTTAATTTTTGCAATAAATAATATTCTGTAGTTATTGTAAACCGGGTACTCGCAAACCTTGTCCAAATGTCTACTCGCAATAATGAAACCTATAAATTGGATAGATTACGCAGCCTCATCATTTCTGTGAGAGCTTTCTCATCATGTGGTTTATTTAATAACTTATTCGGGTCCAAATCAAACAAGGCGATGCTCTCTAGAGTTTTAACTTAACTAAGAGGGGCATAAATCTGCCCCTTGACAAATTTTTTCTTACCGAGTCTATTACTGCCTCGTCGAGAGTTGTACTCTGCAGTTTTGTGAACAGTTACAACCCAGCTTAATATTAGAGATAGCATTCTGCGCTCGGCATATCCGTATCCCTTTGTCGCTTGGAATACATCAACATCTTTCATTCTAAGACCAGTAGTCTCGTTATCAAATTTTATTAGCTAGCTTCCGGTAACTCTCCTTCCTCGTGCTATATTAAGCCGAGGCGGTCAGAACTCTTGCGTTTCGTTTGAACGATTGCTTATTAAACTGACATGATGAACATGACCCTCTAGATTTTCATTCCATAAGAATCCACTGTTGTACCTTCTCATTTGTGAGAGACTACATTCTAGTTGTTGAGAATTCTCTGCGGAATTATTCATGACATTTCTTTCTTTATTTTCTTTAAAAGATCATTCCTTTCTTAGCAACTTTCCTTTGAACGTCGCTGTCTCATTTGAGTAGCGCGTTTAGTAGGCCTACCCATATTTTAATTATATAAAAATGTATATATGTACTAGATACCACTAAAAATTGTGAAATAAAATAATGTATAAACAATAAAAAAAAACACAAACTTAAAAATAATTTTGTTTTTTTTTGTCTTCAGTCATTTGACTGGTTTGATGCAGCTCTCCAAGATTCCCTATCTAGTGCTAGTCGTTTCATTTCAGTATACCTTCTACATCCTACATCCCCAACAATTTGTTTTACATACTCCATACGTGGCCTGCCTACACAATTTTTCCCATCTACCTGTCCTTCCAATATTAAAGCGACTATTCCAGGATGCCTTAGTATGTGGCCTATAAGTCTGTCTCTTCTTTTAACTATATTTTTCCAAATGCTACTTTCTTCATCTATTTGCCGCAATACCTCTTCATTTGTCACTTTATCCACCCATCTGATTTTTAACATTCTCCTATAGCACCACATTTCAAAAGCTTCTAATCTTTTCTTCTCAGATACTCCGATTGTCCAAGTTTCACTTCCATATAAAGCGACACTCCAAACATACACTTTCAAAAATCTTTTCCTGACATTTAAATTCATTTTTGATGTAAACAAATTATATTTCTTACTGAAGGCTCGTTTAGCTTGTGCTATTCGGCATTTTATATCGCTCCTGCTTCGTCCATCTTTAGTAATTTTACTTCCCAAATAACAAAATTCTTCTACCTCCATAATCTTTTCTCCTCCTATTTTCACATTCAGTGGTCCATCTTTGTTATTTCTACTACATTTCATTACTTTTGTTTTGTTCTTGTTTATTTTCATGCGATAGTTTTTGCGTAGGACTTCATCTATGCCGTTCATTGTTTCTTCTAAATCCTTTTTACTCTCGGCTAGAATTACTATATCATCAGGCAAATCGTAGCATCTTTATCTTTTCACCTTGTACTGTTACTCCGAATCTAAATTGTTCTTTAACATCATTAACTGCTAGTTCCATGTAAAGATTAAAAAGTAACGGCGATAGGGAACATCCTTGTCGGACTCCCTTTCTTATTAGGGCTTCTTTCTTATGTTCTTCAATTGTTATTGTTGCTGTTTGGTTCCTGTACATGTTAGCAATTGTTCTTCTATCTCTGTATTTGAACCCTAATTTTTTTTAAATTCTGAACTTTTATTCCAGTCTACGTTATCGAAAGCCTTTTCTAGGTCTATAAACGCCAAGTATGTGGGTTTGTTTTTCTTTAATCTTCCTTCTACTATTAATCTGAGGCGTAAAATTGCTTCCCTTGTCCCTATACTTTTCCTGAAACCAAATTGGTCTTATCCTAATACTTCTTCCACACTCCTCTCAATTCTTCTGTATAAAATTCTAGTTAAGATTTTTGATGCATGACTAGTTAAACTAATTGTTCTGTATTCTTCACATTTATCTGCCCCTGCTTTCTTTGGTATCATAACTATAACACTTTTTTTGAAGTCTGATGGAAATTCCCCTTTTTCATAAATATTACACACCAGTTTGTATAATCTATCAATCGCTTCCTCACCTGCACTGCGCAGTAATTCTACAGGTATTCCGTCTATTCCAGGAGCCTTTCTGCCATTTAAATCTTTTAATGCTCTCTTAAATTCAGATCTCAGTATTGTTTCTCCCATTTCATCCTCCTCAACTTCCTCTTCTTCCTCTATAACACCATTTTCTAATTCATTTCCTCCGTATAACTCTTCAATATATTCCAGCCATCTATCGACTTTACCTTTCGTATTATATATTGGTGTACCATCTTTGTTTAACACATTATTACATTTTAATTTATGTACCCCAAAATTTTCCTTAACTTTCCTGTATGCTCCGTCTATTTTACCAATGTTCATTTCTCTTTCCACTTCTGAACACTTTTCTTTAATCCACTCTTCTTTCACCAGTTTGCACTTCCTGTTTATAGCATTTCTTAATTGCCGATAGTTCCTTTTACTTTCTTCATCACTAGCATTCTTATATTTTCTACGTTCATCCATCAGCTGCAATATATCGTCTGAAACCCAAGGTTTTCTACCAGTTCTCTTTATTCCGCCTAAGTTTGCTTCTGCTGATTTAAGAATTTCCTTTTTAACATTCTCCCATTCTTCTTCTACATTTTCTACCTTATCTTTTTTACTCAGACCTCTTGCGATGTCCTCCTCAAAAATCCTCTTTACCTCCTCTTCCTCAAGCTTCTCTAAATTCCACCGATTCATCTGACACCTTTTCTTCAGGTTAAAATTAAAAATAATATAATTATATTTTTAATTACTAACTAAAGTATTTACAACCAGTAACTATTTTTGAAGTCATCTATATAATACAAATCCTACTTTCAAACAATGCAAAACTGGTAAAGAAGTTTTATTGCAATAAAATGAGCTCTACGAAAATATAACACCACAATAAAAATGCGACATAAAAAAATATGACATAAAAATACTTTATAGACCCTCAAGTCTGTATATTATCACCAAGTATATATGCCTTTGCGAACTCAACATGATATAATCGCGTGATGCTCTCTCTTGTATGCTCTTGAGATCCCATTTTACATGTGAGAATTTCGAATAGCCGCCTAGCGGCCGGTTAAGGTTCTGACTACGTATCTTTGTTTAATCTGTGTTGGCTGGCACCGACTTCAAAAATAGTTACTTGTAAATACTTTTAGTTTAATAACAAAAAAAAAAAATATTATTATTATTTGTAACTCTTTAGTACTATTATTTTTTGAAGTCGGTTTTTATTTTTATTTTTTTTTATAAATTATTTTATAGTAAAGTTATGGATTACACCACAACACTTAAATTGGCAGGAAAATAAAAAATTTTACGAAATTAATTTTTGCATCAAACGGTACATAGAAAAACTAAAAGCGAAAGAGAGAAAAGGAATTTCAACGTAAGTGTGTATGTTTGTAAGCGGTTGCATGTGTTAACAATGGCAGTTATCCCTGAGAGTGATGACATAGCAGTTGTAGCGATGGTTTGGTTTTGGCAGCACCTTCATTTTACGCTGTCATTCTTCAATACTCCGTCTTTCGCACCAGTTATTTTCAAGCTTATCCGTAGTGAGTATAACGACTCACCTAACTAATAAAAGTTATTCTTTCAAGAGCCTTCATTTTGTGACTGTAACTGTTGTAGAATAAGAATAGAAAATAGATGATAATAGAAAATAAATTAGTTCCAGCCTTTTTTTTTCTAGTTTACAATTTATCTTTACTTTTAGTTACGGTTTAATGTTTGGATTTCGATAGTTTTAAAAAAAAGGATTAGTCCTCAAATTTCAAATTGAATATAAAACGATGAAAAAAAATAAAATTGTTATGTAAAAAATATTAATTCCGTGTTTTAATTAACTTTACTGCCGATTAAATACGTATCGTCCTCTGTAATTCATTTATTTGTTGATTCACTACCAGAAATATTTTGTTAGGGAGTACTGAATTCTAAATTTTTACAGTTAATGAAGAAAGCAGAGCTATAAAAATTTTGTTCCTAGCGTATTTGTACGAGTCATAAAATAGTGTTAACTGCAGCTTTAATTTAATTTAATTTAATTTTTATAACCTTTACTGAATGTAACCGATGATTGAATAATTTCGCTAAAAAAAAATCGTTTTGAATATTTTTTTATAAATACAATTTTGGTTATACTCTTCTTCGCAAAGCAACTTTAATTTGGCCCAAAAACTTCTATTTTTTAGATATATAATTTTTTAATTTTTGTGTTATTTTTAGAATATTTTAATATATTTTTTTAATGAAGAGATTTTTTAACGTTTTTACTCGTGACTCTTTTATGGATCGGTTCCTTTGTAAGTTTTCCCTTGTGCTATAGGAAAAGAGATCGATAAATATCGAACCGGGGATCTAATATTAAAAGCGATTATAATTTTTTGATTATAATTATAATTCATTTATTTGTAGTCGCATCAACAATTAAAGTCATTAATTACTTATCAGAGTAATGTAACTGTACCAGTAAACGTGTAGTCTTGAACACTCAGGCGGACCATTCCTGAGACATGTGGTTAATTGAATCACCAAATCAATCGCCAAAGAACACCGACAACCACAATCTAGTATTCAAATCCGAATAAAAGCAACTACCTTTATTCAGATTTGAATCCGAGGACTTCGACTTCGAAATCAGCTGATTTACGTCGACGAGTTTACCACTAGACTATCCCCGTGAGAGGTTGTTTTATTTTTAATCCTATAAAAAAATTGGCAATAAAGCTTGTTTGAGTAGTTTTATTGTCTTTTATAGTTTTTAGATAAATATGCTTGCCTAGCGGTATGCTTCATCAGTTCAGATATTCGAAGAAAAGCTAAAAATGAGAACTAATTCAGATTTTCAAATTCTTTTCTCACAATCTTCTTTTCGTTAATTTTTACATTCAGTTTTATAGGTGCACAATTTAAAATTTAAAAACCTAAATTTTAACTGAAATAAAATCTAAAATCAATGTTACAGTATTTCATCGACTACATATGTAAATTTCTACTCAATTTTACTTCATAATTGCGCTTTTTTTCTTTTTTCTTGCTTGTTTGTTTAACCTTCGGGACCACCTTTAGGTATTACTTCAAAGGATGAGATGAATGATTTGTAGCGTGTGTTTCGATTTGCCTGACCGGGATTCGAACCCGGGACCTCTGGATGAAAGGCCGAGACGCAACCACTCGCGCCACAGAGGCCGGCTTATTATTGCGCTTAGATAATATCCTATGAGAAAACCGAATAAAAATACATATGCGTAACCTACAAAAATATAGTAAGTAAATTTTATAAGTTAATTTCGGCTGATTATTTGTCGTTACCTCCTTCCATTTGAAATCTGCTGATTTATGGATAAATATCTTTAAATTTTGTAATAATATTTTTTTTTGTAATAATTAACTCCTTCTCAATTTATTTACGGATATTAGTCGCCGAACAGTATCGACATACTTTTCCGCATTCAATGTTTAAACGGTTTATATCACAGGCGATTCGATCACGGTTGTACAGTTCAAGGCTAGTGATATTTAACTAAACTGTTGTTACTATACCACAACGTTTCTTGCTAGTGTGTTATCAATTAATATTTTAGACAGCGACTTGGTAAAGTAATATCCACTGTAGAGTAAAAACCACTGCATCAAGTCCTAATTATTAAACATACAAAAGAAAAACCAAAAGCCCGTTCAAATTAACAGTCGGTTCAAAAAAATCTGTGTATTCCACAAACTTAATGACTTTATATCACTTGATCACTTGACAAGAGATCATTTTTAAAATCTTCGTCCGCCTCAAAATGATAATCGAAATAACTGAAGAAATTGGCGTACCGTGATTTTCTTCTCCTTTTCTGTGTTTAATTTATAATATATATTATCCGATTTCCATTTATTCTCGAAATTTTGCCCTGACTACCACCACGGATATACAATCGTTCCGGCCCGTTGGCCTAATGTTTTACTTAGGATTCATTTCATACATCTACTGGCAGTATCAGTATTCGAGACAAATGAAGGTCACGTGTTCCATTACATTTTTTCAGGGTTTTTTGTTTATTTTATGATGAGGAAATTAAGAGCCTTTTAATAAGACTCTGCACATGGTAGTCTTACAGTAATTTTAACGGACTTAGTGGTTTGATTTGTGCAATAATTAATGAGCGTTTGATAATTTAATTTTTTTTCAATTAAATCTCATAAGTTTCTGAACTGGTGTCTATTAATCAGGACAGTAACCTGAAACTTTTAATATTTTATATATAATATTTAGTGCAGGCTGTTTTCAGGTGTTGAAATTTGTCAAGAAGAAAGAAAATTTTAAATGACAAAAGTAAAATGCTTGTAAAACATTCCACCATCTATATACTAATATTTTCATATTTAACTTTACGAAAATGTTAGTATAACGGTATTACGGTTAGTACAGTATTTACGGTTTATGATGCATAATATCACAAACCGTAAATTTTATTGGTTTTGATTCAGAAAGAGATTTATATTACTACTCGTATTTCTTCTCATTTTGAACATTTATTTTTATTTTAAACTTAGCATTCAGACTAAGTACCCATACCTGTCTTAACAGTATTTTTTAAAGAGTATACCTATTCGAAAAATAAAACATTATGTACCGTAACAAATTCTGCTTATTAATGTTAGACTGAAAAATATTTAAAGAAATTAAGACCGTTTCAGAAAACTTCTGACGCGCTTTACACGCATATTCCGCTCATCAAAATAGTTTAATCTGACCGAAAGATTTCGCCCAGATTTTTGCTATAAAGATTAAACAATACTACACTAAAACTACTAACACAATCATTATGCAGAATTAGTGATTTTAAATGTACGTTTAAAAAAATAAATAAAAAACTGAAAAATGGGTTCCAAACTTTGTCTTTAGTAGTTTTCCAAGAAAATTTTAATTAAACCCGACAAAGTGGAATCTAAAAGCACGCGTTTTTTTATTGAAATACATTTTTATTGAAACAAAACATTACAGTAAATTTTCTGAAAATCTTACACTACAAATGAGTAAACATTTCTTTACATGCGTGCGTATAATTTCGATTAACCTTGAAGTTTTAAAACTTCATAGGAGACCTCTGTATGTAGGGAATCGATATCAAGTTTGGAAAAAATCCGTCGACAGCTGGGATGGTACGAGCATAGAACATTGATGATAATTGATAAAACCCATCGGTTTTTAAAATATTGTTGATAATTTTCATTAATTCTATGATGTACAATATTTTACGGACGAAGCCGGAAAATTTATGTACTTTTATGCCACTTTTTTTACATTATTGCGTTATACTTCTCGATGTACAAATTAATTCAAATATAGATCATTACTTTGAAGTTCGGTAATCATAACCAGCAAGCCGGGTATAGTGGCCTGTGAGAACGCATGAATGCATTAGTGCAGTGATTCCCAAACTGTGCGCCGCGGCGAGTAGTCATACTTTTACTTAGGGTAGGGCGCATTGGAAAAATTTTAATTGAAAAAGGGCGCCGTGACTCGGATAAGTTTGGGAACCACTGCATTAGTGTATGCTCAAAGAGTTTTCTGGCAATAAAAATTAACTTTTACACAGTATCACCTTTGCCGCCCAAGAAATAAAAAAACAGCCCAGAATGCTGGAAAAGGTTGTCGGGGTCCATAAAAATTCGCGCTGAAATATACATTGACAGTGGAGAAGAGCATTTTGAGGGGCTTGTGTAACATTATCACTATAAATTAATTAAATGGTTTTTTGAATACCTAAAATAATAATTCCCTTTTGATATAAAATAATTTTGAGAAAAGTTAAATTTTGTAATTTCCGTTCCTTTGAAAGGTTTAGCTTTATTCTTACTGTTTCCGAATGCGGATGCCAATTTCCTTGACGAAGCCACGGTAACGTTTAACTTGTAATTGTTAAAAATATTTTTTTTTCTTCTTTTTTTGCTGTTGTATGGAGAGGAATATGAAGTCTTTGCTCGTGCTTCTCCGATCTTGCTTCTGAAGCAAAGTTGTTTGTAATATTGATCAAATTTTTTGTCGATTCTCTTTTGTATGCTGACAACTTGGCTGTATCTTTAATAAATTCATTTCTCAGTGGTAAGCCGCTGAATCATACAGCACTCTGTTTGCTTTGTAAACCATCGCAGCAAAAGCTATCTATACCCTCTTATGTTACATAGGAAGATTTATTGCATGTTTTGCTACGTTTTTGCCTACGTTTTCTAAATATTATATCAAAAGTGATTTTATTATCTTTACAAATTAATTTTGAATCCAAAAATGGTAACTTTTTACTAGTAGAAGTAACTATTTACTTTCCAAAGTAATTCTATTTACTTTCAGTACCGTACGTAATTTTTTATTTTATTTATTTTAACAAAACTTTCATCCTAATGGGAAGTACCTAATTAGCAAATTATAGCAATTACTATCCTTTTCCATTAAAAATTACTTTGATTTAATTATTAATTTAAGAGATAAATTCTATCAACAAAAATAAAAATGATAATCATTTAACAAGCTAAACGGCCATCTAAATACACTTTTGATTTTTAAATCGGGCTCGAAGCAAGTAAGAACAAGAATGTCGAGAACTGTACAAATGACTGGAAACAGGGTTAGTATTAAAACTTCCACCTCGTTCAGTTTTGATAACTGATAATGCTCGCTGTCATAACATAAAATTACTCGCTGACCAAATTCCAATTGCAGTAAATAAGAACTATTGGGATGGCTGTAAAGCAGAAATATTCCTGCTTAGCTATAATGTTAAAAACTGTGAACGATATTAGAATGATTAAATAAGTCCTTTGTATGAAGAGTACAACTGTAATAAAATAATGGAGGATTACCGTCACAAGGTAGTAACCATTCTGAACTCAACGTTATTGAGGTGATTTGGACAAAAATAAAAAGTTAGATAGAAATAGAAAATGTGTCACGTTGGTAAGATATAATAATAAATGAAATAATTATTTCAACTGCCGGCTGAATATCGGAAGCAGTGCTGTGCAAATACACCCTAAAAATAGGATACAATTATTATGAGACAGAGTTATCAACATGCAAACCGAAAGCACCGACGACAGCACCGACGAATCTGTCATCCGGTAGTAACGCATAGGTTTGGATGGGATAGAGCCACTAAATCTGAAAAAAAATTATCTATGTTAATTACTTTTTCCTTTCTGTTCAAATAAGAAATGAAAGTAGTGAATATTAAAATCTAAAAAAAAAAATTAAGGAATAAAATATTTAAAAAACTGGATATTTAAATAAAAATATCATTGAGACGTTATAATAAAGAGAAGTAATCACTTTCGCCGTTTAGTGTACTCACTTGCACGCTTGTAGCGTGTGTTTTTGTTTATATTTCTCCTGCCTCCCACCCTGTCTAGTAATCCTCCATCCCTACATTGCTCGTAAACTGAGCTTTCCAAACTTTGACGAGTAATATGATCAGAAAAAAGTTTAGCCGATCTTTTTTAACATCGCCTTCAATGTTAAAAATTTACTGTTAAGACTGATTGTGAAAGAGAGTGTCTTAAGTTGAACAGAATGTAAAGAATATAACGTTGTGTAAAGAACATAACAGAATGTAACGTTGTTTTTGTTAATTTTGCTCATAACGAGTTTAATTTCTTTCTTTTCTCTCCTTCCAATCTTCTTCGTTTCCGTTTTCTTCTTTGTCTTTCATTTCTTACCGAGTTGATTTAAATGAATTTCAGTTGCTATAGTAATTTACAAAAGAGTTACCGGGTATCTAACTTTTCCAATCTGTAATAAAATTTTATTTTTATTTTTGATATTATCTTCCTTTGCGGTTAAAAGTATTTCGCATGTATGTAATCTTCAGTAATATTGCACAAATAATCTATTTTTTCTAACACAATTTTTATATTTTTGTTTCTTTTTTGTACCATGATCTGTTGTCTTTTAAAGTAGTCTACGTTAACGTATTTCTTTTTTATTTTTGGAAGATGTTTACGCCATTGCGTAAAGTTGTTTTATTCCAATAAATTCAAGGTTATGGTAGAGTCTTGTAGTTTACAGGCTTGGTAAATTTATTTTGTATTTTTATAAGGCTTATCCTTATGTGTATTTTAATATAGGTTGGTTTGGTCTGTTGTTTTCGTTATCAATTTCTCTCAGGCTCCAGTTTTACTTACTGTTGCATCATCATATTGGTGTCAACGTATTTCATATCTCGCATTATTTATTGCTGTTTAGTCTTAATGTATATATATTATTCTTAAGTGTTTTTTTCCTCACCAATTTCAATATTGTCATAGTTCCTAGAAGTCTATTTCTCTTTGTCTGCCCTGATGTCATTTCTTCAACTTGTGCGTTTTCAGAAATTATTTTTATCAGTCTTACGTAATTCTTTAGTGGTCTGCTTGCTTGTACATTATTTTTGCTTTGTCTTCGTTCCCGAATTCCACACATTTTCTCTAATCGTTCTCATACTAACACTTAGATACTACTCTTGTTGCCAACACACTCTAGGTCTGCCTAGGTTTGGTTTCCCCCTTTTTTTCCCTAACGCCATTTTTTTCGGCAGAGTAGATCAGACTTTCACCATGTGCGGTCGACTGTGACCTTTCTCTCTCATACCTAATGTTTTTAAATACTTTCGTCGTCTTCGTACTCTCATAAACGTTCTGGTATTTCTCTGTCGAAATATTCTCTAGTTCTACTCGTCAGTGTTTCATGATTTCACCGATCTCTATGTTTTGTTTTGCCTCGTTTCTTTGTTAAGTTAATCTTCAAATTTAGCATATTACGTCTCTCTTGAAAGTGCTTCAATCGCTACAAACAGCCAATTCTACCGACGCCGAATCTTCTCCAGCTGCTGATTACATTTTTCATCGATGCAAATTCTCTCCAAACTCGTTACTACATATCTGAGGTGCGTGCTACGTAATTATTCAACTTCTAATCACAAATTGTTACCTCTGTTATTTTTGATTCGCCATTACAGACAACTCCAAGGATAAACCGTATGTATATGTGCACTTTAATTTCACGAGTTATTTTTTACCAATATTCGTGTGTTCTTAAGGGATGTTCAAATCCTTCATTATTATTTATAGTAAACAGTTACGCTATTAGTAAAATTTGTGAAAGATTCAGTTAATCGTACATTATGCTTTTCAATTTCAAGTTTGGTTTAAAAAACCATTTATTCACTTAAGTGCAGTCACGGCAGTAGGCTTATATAAGGTTATGTTATTGTTCATGTGCAACATATTTTACGTGCTTACTTATTACAATTTGTTTTTATTGTAATTAACTCTATCATTTAATCTTGTAACTTGTTAATCGCCGAGATTAATTCTTATCTATTCATGAACCGAATTCATATTACTTCTTATATTAATCTAAAGAAGATTACTCCTGATGTGAATTTATGTTTTTAAACTTTGTAATTTCATGTTTTCAAGAAAACTTATTTTCTAAAATGAACTCTATTTATGTTCACTTATTTCAATTTGATTATTGTAATTAACTTTTTTTATACTGAAATATTATCGTGGCCTTTTTTTTCTACTAAACTAGAATTACATGTTTTAATTATTTAATGTTAAGTCTGATGATGTTCATAATTCAGAAAAGGCCAGTGCCAATAATAAGATTTACTCTAGTTTATTTTTCTAAGTTAATGACATTTGTTCATTGCTAATTTTTCATATGTCAGTAATGCAATAGTTTTCCAGCCATACTATGTTTATTGATTTTATGTTTTTCTAAGTATATAATTGTAAATAAGGTGTTTTATGTTCTCTTGTTTTCAGGCTTTGTTAAATTGTAGATTTTCAAAATGTGTATTTGAAAAATGTATATTCATGTATTTTCTCATTTAATATCATTATTCATATGTTGATTCAGCTGATATTTCTTATATAGAATTAAGTTATATTTATTTCATAATTTCTTTTAATTTTTTAAGGTTATGATTTAACATAAGTTCAGTTGTTTTCTTTCTAATTAAAGTCAAATTTCTTTTGGCAAATACGAGCTGTGTGTTCTTTTATTTTTGTTAACTTAAGATATTATTTCTACTTTAGATATTGTTCATTTCGAAGTATTTAATAAAATCGAATTATTTTTTGGAAAACCGTGTAACGCATAAAAGAAAAATATTACTAATTTTTACAACTCTTCGGGTTAATATTTGGCATAGACTAGATAACTTTTAATAATGAAGCCGATATAAATATTTGTTACACTGCAATCCTCTGTTTTCAGCGTTCTATAAAATATAACGATCTGTAAAAAAAAAATGTTTTCATGAATGAAAAGGGAGACTATAATGAAAACACATTTCAATCGATCCATTGATGTTCATGCAAATGTCCCGATGTCATAAACTCCGGCGCAATAAAATCGTTTGTTGCCAGCCGAAACATAAATATAGAAAAGCCACCATCATACCCTGGTATCTGTTTTATCAGAAGGTTTCTTGATAGCTGAACAAAACAATAAATGTACAGAAGACTTTTTTTTTTTTTGCTGTCGTTCATTGAATTCAATCAACTTTCCGGATATTTTTACTATATAATTTTTTTTTACGATTTTGAGGTTTTGTAATTGAGAGTATTGGAAGGATAATTTCGGAACATGTCGATTCCAAGTCGTTTTGTTACTTCAGAGTACTTCATGCCGCTAACTTTAACCGAATACAAACTAGAAATAATGTAACATTTATTTTCCTTTGATTGTGAAAAAATTAATGCGCGAAGTTCAGAAATTTAATGAAAATACCTTCGCTCTGCACGCAAAACCTAAGTGCGATCAAAAAACTCTTTTAGTTTGTCTCAAATGTACGATTAATTTTTACATAGTGAAACGAACAAAATGATTTTTATTAACATAAAGATAACTGACTTTATTTACAGAAAAAAAAATTAATACTTGACTCCGAAATTTTGGATTTAATTCCCAAATATTTGTAAATTTTCGGATTTAGTAACTAATGATCTTCTTTAAACGGTTTACAATGATGAGTGTAATATGTTTAACAAAGTTTAAAAACGGATTTAATAATAATGTCTAGAAGAACGATCTACTCTTAGGTTTAGTCGACACTAAAATCGGTCCGACCACTTTGGACTTCGGACGTTTCCAGAAAGAAGTAAGGCGCACAGTGCGATACTGCATTAAAATAATAAATAAGAGATATATCAGATCTCTGCATATTTCTGTACCTTACGTTTATTTGTGATTGTGTCTTTGAGTTATTAATACCTTTTCTTCGTATTATTTTAACTTTGTTTTCGTATTTGTGATTGAGTCTTTCAGTTATTAATACCTTTTCTTCGTATTATTTTAACTTTGTTTTCGTATTTTATTATTTATAAATAGAACTTGTTTAATTTCCTTTTGATCAAGAGAGTATATTTGTATTTTTCAAGGAAAACTGTGTTATATTTAACGCCTCATCTGTCTATGTGTTTTCCTTAAATGAATCCTGAGCATAAACGTGATAAGAAAAAAAGAAAATAGTTCGTTTAGGGTCCGAATTTAAATTTGAACATATTTCTTTAAACGTTTAATTTTTAATCTATTACCTTTTGTTACTTGAAATAGAATATGAAATTGTGTTGAATCTTGTAAAACAACTTTTACAGATCGTTTTATTTTTTAAATACCCAACTTACATATATATTTTTTTATTTTTTGGTTTAAGAAATTACACAAAAGCTTTGAAGCTTGTCGTGGAATATAGAAATTACATTTTTGTAGCGTATGAAAAATGCTATCCCTGACCGGAATTCAAACTCGGGACCTCTGGATGAAAAGCCAAGATTACTACCACGCCTTTGTATATATATATACACGAGGTATGATAAAAAAATACGGTGAATAATTTTTTATTAAAAAAAGTAATAAGGTTACAAAGAATTCGATTTAATCTCCTTCAAAGTACTGTCCTTGGCTAACAATGTACTTATCCCAACGTTGACTCCATGACTGGAGGCGTCTTTCGGAAGGGCCTTCAGCTGCTCAGTCGTGGTCCTCTCAATGTCAGCAATGGTGTCAAAACGTTTTCCTTTAAGCACAGTTTTAATTTTTGGGAAGAGCCAAAAGTCGCACGGTGCTAAATCCGGTGAGTATGGCGGATGTGGACAGACAGGAACACTATTTTGGCCAAAAACTCGCGAATGAGAAGCGAGGTGTGACACGGCGCGTTATCGTGGTGAAGAAGGAAGCCATTGGTCCATTTTTCTGGTCGCTTTCTAAGTACGTCGTTTCGCTTTGAACGGATCTGTACGAGATGTTAAGGTCTTCCGATAGCTCTCGAATAGTCATTCGCCTGTTTGAACGAACCATTGTTAAATTGATTGCTTAATCGCAAATGTGCTATACACCTTCCAAGTACCCCTTATACATTTGCTAAAATTAGGTATCACATCAGAAAATTATCTACATTATTAAAAGAATTGAATAAAGTTTTATTAATAATTAAACTACGGAATATTTTAACAAATAAAAGGGATTTTTATAAAAATTAAAAAAAAACGTTTTCTAATTAATAAACAATTAACATAAGGCTTTTTTTTAATTTAAAATCTGTCAATAACTATTAGAAAATAATTACATTTTCTTTTTTATTATTATAAATACATAGCGTTCAAATCATTGTTCTTTTTTTATCACTTATATATAGATAAGCGTAAACAAGTTTAAATTTGCCGGCCTCCGTGGCGCGAGTGGTAGCGTCTCGGCCTTTCATCCGGTGGTCCCGGTTTCGAATCCCGATCAGGCATGACATTTTCACATGCTCATCTTATCCGCTGAAGAAATACCTAAGGGTGGGCTTGGAAGTTAAAAAATTTTAAATAAAAGGAAACTTACATAATAATAAAATGTAATTTATTCCATTTATTTTATAGTAGATTAATAAATACTGTCGTTGATTAACTTCGGTACTGTATTTTATTTTATTACCTACATCGATCATAAAACGTTTGCTTGAAGATTTAAAGTCATGGTTTCAAAATTATATTTAAAAAAGTACGTTTGTTTTGCTAAATTGAAGTTTAATTTATTTGTGATACTGTTTTGTCTTTTCAAACATTATGTTCGAAATAAAACGGAAATAGTGGTTTTCATACGACAAATAAAATTATCTAAGAAGCAACAGTTGGAAATGTTGTCGGTAATATGAATTGATTTATTTCCGAATGCTATACATTACAATACTCGTTGCTTTATTACCGTCACCCTGATGGTGATGGGATTTTCGATTGATTTTAACCGTTTATTAAATAATTATTCTACCCTCTCTTCTTTATTGCGAATAAAACGATGTTCATATAGATTACTTTGCCATTGGTAAACTCTTATATCATAATTCTCCTCTTTATAATATCCTTTTTAATAACTTGTTCGTCTCGATTCTTGTAGGTAAAAAAAATATTTGTTTTTAATCGCTTTAACTATTTTCTTACATCGCTTGAAATAAATTTAATTAGTATAGAAACTTTAAAATTATTACAGTATTTTCTGAGAGATTATGGTTACCTAAATACAGTTTTGTACGGTTAATTTCTTAATGGTGTTTGGTTAAGCATGAAGTATTCATGCCGACGTAATAAGAAATTCGTGTTTTTCTTCTTTTTTTACAAATTTTTCTCTTCCTTTTTCAACACCATTATTATTCAGCGAATTAAATAGTTACAGTATCTTCATTTTTAATTCGAATTAAAAAAGACATTGATTCGAATTCGTGAAGTACATTTTACATAATAAGGCGTCGCTTGAATATTTATTTATTAAATTTATAGAAAAAAGCTAACAATATCGTTTTATTACTTTCCCGCCATGCGGCTTTTTTCTGATGCACGGCTTACACACACGCGCGCGCTTTTGTTTATTTAATTCAGCGATTAACTAAAGCGCGCGCGCATACCGTATTTCATTCGCGCGGGTTTGGCGGTACTAGCGGCTACTGTAAATACTTTTTTACACTTTAAATATTATTCATTTATTTAATTCTTCCGCTCACCTGTGACATTACAACACAGCTGGTGCCGGAGGCTAAACAAAAAAAGAAAGAAAGAAAGAGGACTACAGCAGTTGTACGTCAGTGCTGCATTAGCGCTCCTTTTGGTAGGAGGGAGTACTTATGACACACTGTACCCACTTAATCACTAGTTTATTTAGACCATTTTAGAGTATTTTTTGGGTTGGCGATGCGATTTTGCAAAAATATTATTTTTTAATTAACAAATGTGCCTTAGAAAAGTAAGGCCTTAATTAGGTAAAATCACGAGATACTGAGGGTGACCTTGCTGTACAGCCTCACCCTCTTGACCTTTTAAGTTGAAAATTTTATGGCATCAATGCCTCATATATAGAAGTAATCTGTTAAGTTTGGTCAAAATCGGTCGAGTAATTCTGGAGATATAAGGTTATTTAGAAGCCAACACCCGAACACACACATACGGAGATCCGGAAAATTTCCATCCGATTTTTTGGGTTCTTCAGGTGTCAAAACGTAAAGATCCGGTGAAAACTGTGCCCAGATTGGACCGATTACCGTACTTTACCTACTATAGCAATAGGTGGGAAAGTAATAAAAATGAATCTCGTCACTTTCATTCGAGTACGTTTGAAAATTTCGGGTCACTTCATCCTAGTAAAGGCAGTTACTTTTATTCGGATTTGAATACTAGATCGTGAATACCGGTGTTCTTTGGTGGTTGGATTTCAATTAATCACACATCTCAGGAACGGTCGACCTGACACTGTACAAAACTACATTTCATTTACATTCATACGTATCATCCTCATTCATCCTCTGAAGTAATACCCGACGGTGGTTCCTGAGGCTAGACTGAAAAAGAAAAAGAAACATGGTTGGGACACTTCATCGATATGACGAAATCAAACTTTATGTAGGAACAATGATAGTAATTTTTGTGTTACGTACTTTGTTCTTTTTTTCGTTGTAATTGATTATTTTAAACAATTTAATCGATTAAATATGTAAGACGACCTTATAACGATGTAATTGATGTTAGTTAAACCCTGGATACTAGCGACCTTTGCTTTATTTATTAGAAAGGTGTATACATTAATTAGGAATATTATAATTAACAGAAGTTCTGGTGCGATTCCTGTTCGTGTTTGTGTACGTCATACATCCTTAAGACAGATTACACGTTAGCTACATAGTTTATGTCGGTTAGTTTATTTACTGTCAGTTATTTAATTCATTTGAAGCAAGTTGAAGTCAATTAAGGGCTTTCGGTTTTATAAAGTTCGGACAAAGTTTGTCCCTTTGTTTTCACGAACTCATTTGCCGACTGCTGTAAGTTACTTTGTCATACGCTTACTAAATTATAACAGTTCATCGTTGCGCACATTAGTTTATATACGCCCGTGATTATAATTAACTAATAGAAACTACGCATTTGTTACTAGTCTGCACATTATATATATTTTCTCGATGATAATTTCACAGTATTTATTACCTGTTCGTTTATCAGTTAAGTACACTGTTTACTAGTTTATTTTATAATAAGACAACTTAATTTTTCATCATTACTCATGACATTTTAAAAATGATTTAGCCACCGCTGAACGTCACGGGGGGCTATACGGCCGACTGTAATTTTCATAACGTGAATACTTTTAATTCTGTTTTGTTAAGCTCGATTATCCGATAGAGATAACGTGTTATCAACTCGCTAAATTCAGTATCGTTGTATGTCTACAGATAACATCAATTCAGCAGGGCTCATAACGTCGTAAGCGTATATATTAGTAATTCCAAACGAATTGCTAAACCGTCTGTTTTATTTGTGCAGATAATCTAAATTTATGAGATTCAAAATGTGATGTTGTATAATTTAATATCGACTAATATTTTCTGCAGTATAATTTGAATGATATTGTCGTTGAAACTGATAAATTTAAATTGTAATGATAAGTGTTAATATTAATCGTCCCTTTATCGATAAAACTAAATCGTAGAAAGAAACCTCCTTTTTTATATGAAAGCGGTTCATTGATATATCGATCCAGGTGTCGGATGACAACGTAAAACTGAATATAATAACTCTTTACAGTATTTTTAAATTAAATATCAAGTTTAGAAAAAACAATTCGTTCTGCTAAATAGTGGTTCTAACTGGCTTACCGAGTTACAATTTAATGACTGACAGTGGATAATTCTACCATTTTTAAATGTTTTTTTCTTATGAAAAATTAAACTAAAAGAAAAAATATATGCTTAGTGACTAAATTACACTGTTAGATACGTATCCAAAATATTCTGGTGTCGCAACTGTTAATTTCAATTAAGATAATATCCTGTTTATTTATCCTTTATAAAAAAGTAATTAGAAACCTCTGTCGTTTAGCTGACACTTGCTGCCGTACAGTATGCCTCGGATTCAGTTTCCGATACAAACTTGACATTTTCCTTCTTTTGTTTCATTTCTCAATAAGTTTGAGTAAATACTCGCACGAATTTCGGAACTTATGAAGATTCCCCCCAAGAGAAATAGTACGGCTTACTTATAATGCCGTACTAACCACCCTTATAACTCTAGTCTTTTTTTTTTTTTTGTTTTTCGTAGGAAGTGGGAAAATTTGACTGAACCAAACGCCCAGCAGCCCCCACATTCTGTGTATGTGCGATCCCACCGCATAGGCGGTGAACCCCCACTAAAAACCCACTCTCTCACGCAGGGTGGTGCTGGAATTGATGTAAAGGCATAACATCAGCACCAACCGCATCACAGACACACTTTCATTCACATCAATTATTAAATAACGCTATCAGACACTATTTACACTGAGTATTTTCAATTAATAATATATACAGCTCAGAATTTACCTTATAGCTATGCCGGCCTCAGACAACAGGAACGCGTCCCGCGGGAGCCTTTGGTGACGACAATGCCGAGGCATCCCCGTCACCCGCCCAAGAAGGCTGGCGTCCATCGCCGTCCTCAACCGACCTCTCCTAGTCCCCCTCACTATCCTCCTCCGTTAGTTTCTGCTGTAGCCCCCTTATGAAATACCAGGCACACGCAGTCCATTCCTCACCGGGAGAGAGTATAAACCGCATGACTTCCCCTTAGCGAGTTCAATCCTCACACGGTATCTCCTGCCTCCCTCTGGGGCACACAAAGAAGGCGCACTTCACCACATCCACGTCATCGCAGACTGGCAAGCTCTGCTCCTGTTTCCAATCTTATAGAGTATTTACATAACACATTCAGTCACGATATACAATCGATATTTACAATTAACAATATTTACGATGTTACGATTTACAATTAACAATGTTTACAGCTTCGAATTTACGCTTTAGCTATGCCGGTCTCAGACAGTAGGAACGCGTCTCGCGAAAGCCACCGGCAACGACAATGCCTAGACACCCTCGCCACTCACCTCCGAAGGCCGGTCCTCATCGCTGTCCCCAACCGACATCTCCGTTGTCCGCCTCGCGGTCCTCCTTCATTAGTTTCTGCTGTAGAACCCTTTTAAACCACCGGGCACACCCAGTCCATCCCTCATCGGATAAGAGCATTAATTGCATGACAATCCCTCGGCGAGTTCAAATCGCCACGTGGTATCTCCTGCCTTCATTTGAGGTACACAAAGAATAACGACCCATGAACCGATAACCACTGAGCCGTCCAGAAGTCCACCTCTCCATGCAGTCACCCAGGCAGCCACCTCTGGGATCAAAGTGTAGGTCCAGTGCCTCTCCTTCGCACTCCGCCTCTTCTACCAGTCAGCCAGTATGCGGCCCTCGCCTCCTCCCTCTACCATCTGCGCCTCTATCTCTTCTCTCTTTGGCCATCCCAACCCCGTAGGGGGAGACACCCGCCTAGTGACGTTCCGGACGCCACACCACCCCCCTCGTTCCTAGCTCTGTTGGGCTTTAACGGGAGTCGTCTATCGCCCTCTGAATTTTTACATCTCATAGTAATAAGCCTGGCCTCGTTGGGATGCCACCGATGTAAATGCCTCTGTAGACATTTGCATCGGTGATTTATTACTCAGCTTTGCCTTCGCTGTAGGCCTCGTCCAGACATCTTGAATCTCCTACATCGTACCCCTCTGAACTAGCTAACCGAGTTCGCGTAAGCACGAACCCCGTGCCTAGTTTTACTTATGAGCCAATTTTGTGAATGTCCTGTAAATCGAGACAAATTAAACACAACATGCCACCAAAGTTGTTGATCGCAACAACGAAATTTAGTCCTAGTTTTCCTTACCGACCTCAACTTCCGTTCAAACCCCAGACTTAGGTGAAATTAAATTATGGACTCTAGTCTGGTCCACTAGGGATAGATCTCCAACTTCCACTCGGCTCCATCGCAGAGTCCCGCTTGACATTCACCTCATAAACCATCGTCGAGTTGCCGCTGCACCTCACGGTTGCATGGAATCCCATACTCTCGGCATTGCAGTCGCCGTTTCGCCGACAGCTTTTGCAATTATAATACCTCTTGTCTAACTAACCGTGTCTCGCTGCCAAAGCGCCAACCTTCGGCCAATCAAACTGTCCAGGCGGACCCTTGCCACCCAGGTTCCTACTCTACTAGATCCCCTCGGCCGACCTCCGCAGGGCGAGGAATCGAAGAAAGCCAGCAACAATTGCCCAGTCTCTGCGAGTCCTCCAGTTGACTCGCAGATCAAAGGAGTTTACTCTCTCAAGTTCCCTAACAACTCTGGTACGCTCAGCTTCGTATCGGGGACAGACATACAGGACATGGTCCACCGTGTCATCGCCCCTACAAGCCGGAGTCAACCAATCTAAACCTAGCCAAACTATCCCTAAAAGCACCATGTCCCGAAAGAAATTGAATAATATGCCGATTGGGGGAAACCCAGCTAATTGCTCGCAACTCCCTAACATTTGGAAAAATACCATGTGTGTATCGACCAGTATAAAAATCGTTCCACCTAGCTTGCCAAGAGTCAAAACCATGGTCTTCAATTTCTCGCATACGCCCTGACGTTAGAAGGACTCCCTTCTTGGAAACATACCGCTGGCCACGTTCCGTAGCCAAAATGTCAATGGGTTATTATGTCAATGTGATGCCGGCGATCACAGTGACTACCTCTCGCGAAACAGTTCTGTAGCCACCGACAACAGCTAACAATAGAAGACGCTGGGCTCGCAAAAGAATATCCCTATAACATTGGAATTGTAATCGATGATCCCAGACGGGCGCAGCGTACAATATTATGGCCTCACAGACACCTTTGTAAAGAATGCGCATGGTACGATAATTCAACCCCCAATCGGGATGGATGACTACGGACACTGAAGAAAGCATCGGTGGCCTTCTTCGCTACAAACTGGAGTTGCTCCTTGAAGAAAAGCCTCTCATCAAGGATAACACCCAGATACTTCTGAACGGTAACATACCTAATTGGAAGGCCGTCCATCACAACCCGCGGGTGACGGGTTGCGGCTAAGCGACCCTCCAATAACATCATAGTGGTTTTCTCCGCACTGAAAACCATCTTATGCTGAAGACTCCATAATCTTAATACCTTACATGCCTGTTCTCTCTTTGGCCAGCAGATCCAACGGCGGCATACCAGCCACCACCAGTGAGGTATCCAATGATACCGTCCGGTAGAGCTGGGCCACCCTTATCGCCAGCCTCCTATAATTGCCATTCAATCTCCGGGCATTTCTCACTACTCCAAAGGCCTGCCACCATACCGGTGCCGCATACAATTTGATCGATACCACGGTAGACGCCAGCATTCTGAGCTTGAATGTCCTAGGACCCCCGGCATTGGCCATAAGCCTCAGCAATACCGAGGACATCCTTTCCAACCTTCATGGCCACTTGGAAGTGTGCCATGGCACACTCCCTATGGAGCCACACTCCCAAGTATTTTTCTGCTTCCTTCAGGGCGATCATTTCTCCATCGACTTGGACAGCAAAATGGGGTATTCGCCTCCTCCCCGTCATTGCTACAATTTCAGTTTTCTTAGCTAACAGTTGCAGCCCTTGCGTCATAACTCCACAGTCTGGTTAGCGATAACCATTCACAGTCATTATTTTAAGCGTGTAACAAGAATAAATTAGTTCTTTCACTAGTAACATTTACCTCACTCTTCTGCATCTGATATTTATGAGTGTTACACTACTTGTCAGCTACTTTTTTATGAAAACTTCTGTTAAAAATTTTACAAATCGATATCCGTACTAGACCGTTAACCGAATATTGGGACATATTATTTGTGTTTATTAAAAGCAGAATATTTAATCGACGAAGTAAAATGAAAAATTGAATTAATAAGTAATTTCTATAAAATTCTACACAAGACGAAATGATAAGATTTTCTGTTATTTATCGTTTAAATTCATTTAGGATGTTTATCGAGGTTTTAACAATTTTTTACAAATAAAAAAAATAATTTATAAAAAAATTAATAAAAAAATGGTAAAAATAATTTTTAAAAACTTTAATTTACTAATTTTATTGGATTTCCGTTAAGCGACCCTCTATATAACATTCAATATCTCAGAATAATTTTGAAACTTCCGACATTTCTCGCCAAAAGCTGAACGTGGCTTAGGAACTCCTTTTAATAATATCCCTTCAGAAGTGGATTCAAATATTTGTTCTTTTATGAGAAGTAGGTTTGATTTTTATCAGTAACTATATGAACATGAAAAAGAAAAATAAGTAAAAGAGATTACGAATTTTTTAACTATATTTAAAATAGTTGTAGTGATTATTTTCTTGGAGTATAAACAATATCCTGCTGGTTTGTTGCGCGCGCGCGGGCACACACACACACACACACAGACACTAAATTGAACCAAGATAACAAATAATTACTATTATTTATTCTGGTCAAGATAATTTTTTTTCTATTAGACAGTGGGAATGGTTTCCGTAGTAAAGTGAAATCGAATGAATAAAAAAAAATTTTCTCGGCTTTTAGCTCTATTTAGAAATAGAAATGCATTTCAAGTGAGGAATTACCTACGCGTAAATCCTCTGTTAAACCTTTCATTAGGTGTATTTAATGGTCGACGGATAACCTTTTTTGTTAGTAGGGGGGTGCGTTCTTAAGCAGTTGAAGAAAAGAGGAGATACCCTCCTCTTTTCTTCTTGCAACGATTATACCAATCGTTGCAGATTTCATCTTAATCTGAATGCGGCAACGTAAGATCTATTGTAGCTGATGATTAGAGTGTAAAGCCTATAGACGATTTGAATCGTCACAGTGCGTCACAAGTTTTTATTCATGATTTATTTTACCCTTGGTTATCAACTATTTGTACACACGCGGAGCGCATTTCTACTTGGAGCGTATGCAATCGATAACTCGGTGATAAATAAAATATATTATTTTATTTCTCTGTTATTGTACATACAGTTATTTAGATCTGTAATTGGTTTGAGTACTAACTAGTTTGCTGGTCCTGTCTTGCTTCGTCCATTTTACTGTTTTCCAAAAAGTATGGCTAGATGTTTTCATTTGAGCATAGATATTTTCACCGTCTACAGAAGTTTAATTATATGTTTATTTTTTGTAGCGTATAAAATATTATATTGTTTTTTTACGTACTGTTCATAGTGTAAAAAAAGATGTTAAATCCCGCAAAAAATAAATAAAATAAAAATATACTTCAAAAAAGCTAGCTGAGAAATAAGGAGTTTTCATTTTAAAAATAACAAGTAGAATAAAAGTTTACGCATGGCATTATGAACTGAGCATTTACGCTTCTCGTACACGCCGCTTCACATACATTTAAAAAGCGGGTGATGAAATCGAGCTTAATAGCGTTCGTTCCGTACATATCTTTTACGATGTTGTTTCCTGAACAGAAAAGCTAAATTTAATGCGAGAAAATCTGTTATAGTAATGACTGCGGTTACCATCGACCATCCATTAATTTTCCTATCTTATTTTACTTTATTATAAATTTTCTTTTTTGTTTCGTGATGATGAAATCGAGAAGGTTTACACTGATATTTTAATACCGTTAGGCCGCGCTTACGATACGAACGGCACGGATTATTGCTATGACAGTCAAGTTTATGATTCTATTACTTTAAATGGGAGATTGTTTAGTTACAGCTTTGATAGCGAGCAGCTGGTAGTATAAGCGATGGCAGCGAAATGAGCGACAAGCCGGCGGTTTGTACACTTAAGAGCGGTACTAAAAAACTATTAAAATACATGAAGTGAGGTAACTTTTAAAATATGTATGTCGATCTTACCGTTCATGGCTTACATTGTTTACGCAAATTCATAGCGGTATTCTTGTACAAAATGCTTACTTATTAAAGCGTGAAATACATCACATAAACTGAAACGCATAACAATAAATGTGTATGTAGGAAATAAACACGCTGCGTCATACGTTTATAAGTTCAATGTGACATTATTCCATATCGTTTGATAAAAATTATTAAACGAACTACCAAAATGCAAACCATGTTGTCAGTTTTGTTCAGGTTATCTTTCGACTCAAAACAAAACTGTGACTTTTTTGTCGACATTTGTGTTAGTTACTGTACTGTATTCTTTTGTTTTCATTTATTTTTTTTATAAATAATCAAATCATATAATCATTTAGCTTATGAAATAAAAAAAATATTCATTTTAAGTGAAAAATAATTTCAATTTTGAACATTACTCGTAAACTGAATTACGAGATTAAATAAGTGTAGTACTTATAACTCATATCAATGCTATAATGAGTTTGTAAAGGTTTTCATTCACCATTTTGCTCCTGAGAGATAGCTAGCCCTCACTTTAACAGAGTTAGGAATCCTGCTTATTAACTCTTTGTTTCATCCAGAGGTCCTGGGTTCGAATCCCGGTCAGGCATGATGGCATCCACACGCTACAAAAATTGTCATTCATTTCACCCTCTGAACCAATACTTGTTGTTAATAAGATTTAATGGTCGTGTCTTTAACATTATCCAGTACCACTCCCGCACACAGATAATTTTGAACAACAGTGTTTTGCATATATGTTTATTCAAAATTAATGTGCATATTTTGATAAATAGTTATGTATGAGGATGTTTATTGTATTTTTTTTTTTTTTTGAAATTGCTGTATCATCTTGTTTTTAAAAGAAATTATTTTTTATTCATATTATTTCGCACAGTACTAGTGCGATACGTGAAATTAAAAAAAAAAAAAACTTATGTTTTCTTTATATTAAAAGTAGTTTATAATAACCCTAACTCTTTATGAACATAAGATTGTTGTAAACATCCTGCTATATTGTTTGGTTAACTCATCTTTTCACTTAAATAGACTAGTTTGTAAATGACTTAATAAAATAATTATTGCTTTTGTCACTATAAGCAATGAATATTGTAAAAAAACAATGTGTCACATTGTGGTTACATCTAAATTGATTAATATTTCGAATGCTACCGAGTGTTTACAGTTTCACTGATTTTCAGATTGTTTGCAATTTGTTTTTTATCTGCGATTAAAATTTAATTTTTGAAATTGAAATTTCAGATTTAAATATTTATTTTTTTGATACTTTTATTTAAATAGAGAATAGAGAATTTCTTGAATCAAAATAGCATATTCAATCATCAAATCTGATTCTGTATTGAATACTTATTAATTATTGTTATTTCATCATTGATTTTAATGTTTAAGGTAAAATGGGCTCGACAACAAAAGGTGATTTCACGTTATAAACGTGACTACTTTGGTTCACAGTTTCTTTATCCCTTAAATGATCCAAAATGGCCTCAGATGTGGTACTTGGTAAGTAATTAATTAAAAATATTTATTCTTTTATCAGTTAATATTATTGAAATTCTTTAATATAAAACACTCAAACCTTGTTCAACGAGCATCTCCAAAAATGGATGATTTACATAATGAGCAAAACAAAATGTAAAAAAATGGCTCCCTTAACGAGTGATGTTTTGCAGCATGAGTGATGAGGAGTCACATCCTGCCTGTGTCTCGGCGATCAATCTGTGTATAGCGCTTCTTCAGCTAGCATCTTACTGTCATTTATGAAACCTATATTCAGAAACAGGTTTGTGTATTTTTTTTAGTGCAAAATTTAAGCAAAAAAAAATGTTGCAAGAAGTCAGGGGTAAGAGAAGAAAAATCACTGTAGAAGTCAAACACCAAATCATTGTGAATCAAGAATGAGGTGTGTGCATGGCTGACCTAGCACGCACATACAATTGTAATTGCACGTACTATCCTGGGAAACAAGAATAAGATTAAGGAGATGAAGCTTCAAAGAGTGTCAAGAATTTCTATGCAATGCCCATGTATTCTCGACAATGTTGAAAAATTGTTTCTCATATGGATCAATGAAAAGCAAATGCAAGGCGACACTATTAATGAAAAGATAATTTGTGAGAAGATGAAAGTAATTTTTATCAACCTCATTAAGAAGAAGCCAGGATCATCAGCGGACAAAGAAGCATTCAATGCATGCCGTGGGTGGTTTGAAAAGTTTAAGAGAAGAACCGGCATCCACAATGTTGTGAGGTACAGAGAAGCAGCAAGCTTAGACATAAAGGCAGCCGAGAACTTCAACAGTGTATTCAAGGGCTATCTGCCACAGCAGGTTTTTAATTGTAATGAGACGGGTCTCTTCTGGGAAAAGATGCTGAAGCAAACTTATATTGTAGCAGAGAAGAAGGCATTACAGGATCGCAAGCCAATGAAAGACCGTCTCACACTGTTTTGTGCAAATGCAAGTGGTGACTTAAAAATTAAACTGTTTTGTCTCATTTAAATGGTCTTATAATTTGGATAATCCACAAGCCTTCAAGAAGTATAAAGTCCAGAAGAGCAGGCTAAATGTCATGTGCAGATCCAGCAACAAGGCTTGGGTGACACATTAGCTTTTTACAGAATGGATCAGTGAAGTGTTGGGTCTGTCCATAAAAAAATCTGCTTGAGAAGAATTTGCCATTCTGTGCCTTGCTTGTTACATATAACGCTGCTGTACTTACTCCAAGCTTAGAAGAATATGACCTCTTTGAAGAATTTAAATTTATCAAACCCAGTTCCTGACTCCCAACAGCACTTCAATACTGCAGTCCATGAACCAGCAGGTGATTTCAAATTTTTAAAAGCTCTGCACTAAAACACTCTTCAAGCGTTATTTTGAGGAAACTGAAGGAACCAATCCAGACCACTTTCACATCGTTGCCTGCTTCAGGATGATCAACAAGTCATGGGAATTGGTCATGGAACCTACCTGCATGGAAGAAGCCTTGGCCAGACAGCATTGTCGAACGCGACTCCAAAGGGTTTGAACAAGTGCTACGCAGCCTGTAATCATTAAGATTTTCTCTGGCCATGATTATGGGCTAGAGGTGGATAGCAAAAACATCAATGAGTTAGTGGAAGAGCATAGCCAGGAGCTGACCACCGAAGAATTTCATCAGGAGAGAAGATAACAGCCTCAGTAGAACAACAACCTTCTAGTGAATTAAGGGAGATGCCGAAAGCATCATACATTGAGAAGCATCATCCCAATACGACAGTAGCTATGCATGCTACAAACTTATTTAGCGATAATTATGTGTCTCATTTTTTCCAAATTTTGAAGCTTAGGTAAAAACAAATGTCTTTACACAAATTTCTTGTACAAAAGGCTGTGTTATAAATGATACTACATTATTATAAATTTGAGTTTTTTTTTCAAAATGAAACTTATTACCCTATTTTATTACCACAGGAGTCAATACTCCTGTGGTAAAAATTGTTTCGCTTAACAAGTGTTTCGCATTACGAGTAAGAT